>NC_052159.1:157850252-158147272 GCF_902713615.1 Scyliorhinus canicula
TGATTTCGTCACTTTTTATTGCATGATGTGCATTTATAAGTTTAAAATTTGCGTGATTGATTTCTAAAAGAGATCACCCAAGATAGAATAGAGAATGAATTACAGAATAATAAGAAAGCCAGGCAAACAAAGAAGGAAGGATTGTCAAAGACACAAATGAAGATGTGATTTTAAGGGGATTTTTAATGCTGACAGTGAGAAATGAAGTTTAAAATATTCTACCTAGATGGTGTAATTGTGAAAAGAATATCCTAACAATTTGCAGACTTTTTAATTGAAAATCTTCTGTTAGAATTTTTACTTAAGATTTTTATCTGCTTTTCCTGGAGTACTTGTGTTTTGCTCAAAGTTCATAATTATAACAATTTCTCTTAAATTTTTAACTGTACCTTATAAAAATGGATGTGCTGGAAATTAAGCCTTTTCCAAAAAGTCAACTGTTGGGGTGATGTTTACAGACTGGAGGAGGAAGATGGCAGTTTTGGAGATTCTTGGAATGGGTGGAAGTGTCTGTGACTAACTGTCTGTAAAACTGGTGAAGCAGTTGAAGTTTAGCCGTACAGTTGCCTCCACAAAGCCTACAGCAAGCTTAGTATTGGTTCAAAAATGAAGGACAAAAGAAAAATAAACAAAACCGGAATCACTCCTGCAATCCTGGTACTTAACCATATGAACTATCTGAAGTGAACAAAAAGGTCTGAAATATTCATCTTTCATTTAGGGATCAATCACCTAAATTTTTAATTTTAATTTTAAAATGGAAGCCTGAGTATTTTTGAGCAAAATCATTCTAAAATTGTACCTGGAGTCAATGCGCAATGAGAAATTGCATAAAATTACTAAATCTAGAAGGATTAAATGTTGTGTACACTAGCTATTATTTGCTAATATCATATGTATGATACAGATCCATCTTTGGCTGGCTTGTACAAGAGTACATTTTGCCCTAAACTTTAGGTATGTGAATCATTAGATCTCCTGCACATTCTATTTCTCAATGCAAAAAGTTTTGATTCCGGCTAGTTTGAAATAATGTTAATTAATCACAGACACTGCTCTTCTTGGCAATGAGTAATTTATTTAGTCTGCAGTCAGTTCAGCAAGTTTTTTGCTGCGGAATAGGGGGAGGTGTTTTAAAGCTGTAAATCAATTTCTAGAGTGTCTCAGAAACTATACATACTGGAGTGTTAATTGAATCTCAGGATTTCACATGAGTATGAAACTGAAGCATCAATTTGTAAGCTCCATTCCAGATTGTGACTTTGTAATGAAAACCTTGAAACGCAGGCAGGGCCTGCAGCTGACTGTACATCAGTCCTCCAATATAATGATCAATGAGTCATGTTGCCAGTGGTGCAAAAGCTGCTCTTTAGTGAACTGTAGAAATGTTGCGAATAGAGTTCTTGATGCTCTTCTGTTTAATATCATATGTGTTGTGCATGGTGTGAATTAATATCTTTTGAATTAAATGGCTGTTCTGAGGTCTCAGAACATTGAAATGTTGTGTGCCTATAATCAACTGGAACATGGTGTGCATTATGATTTTTAGCCAGTCTCACATTTGCTGGTGTATTGCCCCTAACTCAAGCATCTAGATTTGTCCTGTTCCATGTGAACAGCAGCCTTTAGTGCATATTGTGCATGTGGCGTGCTGAATCTTAGAGCAAATCAAAGATATTTAACCTACAAAGTAATACAGTATTGTGGATTGGATTTAAGTTGAGCTGACTTGAGCGCACTGGCTAGCTTGTGTTCTCAGCTGGCCTGCAGCAGCAGACTTGTTAAATACCGCAGCAGAATGACAAGTGAAAATGTGCTTTCCTGCTCAGTAGCAGGAAGACATTGCCTATTTTTCCTCCTTATGAGATTTCCACCTCCTGCTGTGGGATATGCCTGTTTGGTAGGATGCTGTGATTGAGATGTGGATGCAATTTTATGGGAGTGGCATGGATTTATTTTCCTTTACTGCTCATCATTCTTCCTCACCCATGTCCTGAAGTTATTAACAGCTAGTACAGTGTCACAATGCAAAGTTAAATTAAACTATGGCAGGTTGCAAGTTTAAATTCAACTAATTTGTTGTCCAGAAATGAAAAGTGATTGTTGTTCAAACCCAATCCCATGCCATGTGGCAGACTCGATGCCCTCCAGTGCCTTTGCATGCTATCCAATTATGAAAAAAGTTCAAGACGACCCAGCATCACCTTAGAACTTAGGAGTGGAAAATAAATGTGTTCTTAAATTTCACAGACAAATGATTAAATTGTGCATTTACATTTTCCTTTCTTGAATCGGACAGTCATTGGTTTTGGCTGTCCTCTCGAGGGTCACCATTTGGCTGTTCTTGGCCTGACTGAACATTGATGTTCTGTTTGACTGGTGTTGGAGCTGATTCATTCCTGTCATTGTCTATAATCCATACGTGTATATCTAGTGGGATCACTGGATAGCAGTGAGAAAGAAGACCTTGTGCTGTCCAGTGATTCTCCTTTAAATTGTGATGCTGCGCACCTGCAGTTCTATGTTGGGTGAGCTAACATCATGGATCAGGAATCGATCCTGAGACCTTCCTAGTCTTCAAGGCTTGGCTGCTCACAATCATTAGCCGCCAAACTATCTGGGGAGCTTTATCATTGTGCTCTTAAATTGTCCTGGAGTTTTCCCCATGGGTGCAACCTGAAAATTGCAAAATTACATCCCATTTTGCCAATGTGCAAAAATGCTCAAACATCTCCACTTCATTGGAATGTGCCCAAACTGATGATGGATTTAAATTGTGTAAGAGTCCTTCTTGTTTATTTCCTTGGTTCCCATTTCTTTTCTTTTCTTATTTTGATCTTTGGTCCCATAATCAGGATATACCTTTAAGCAGAAGACTCTGAGTTGAAACATCCTGCTTGTCAGTGTTCCCAGATTTTGGAGAGGAGAAGCCAAGATTCCTCCCCAAGTGGATCTTGGGAACCTGGTTTGGAGGGAGTTGGATCAATTGATGAATTCTGTCTGAAGATCCAAAGTAAAGACCTTTCTTTCTGCAGCGCCAGATTGAACTGCAGGAAAATCCAGTCCAGCAGCTGAAGGCAGGATCAGTTGTTTAAAAATCCGTTTTGAAAATCTCATGTGGAGAACTCTGTTCTTATCCCAGAAAGGCGTTTTTTTGCCATTCTGGTAGAATTGGAAACAAGAATTAAACTGGATCTTCCGAGAGAAGGCCCAGGTTAATACAAGTTAAAGTTAGACCCAGAGGGAATCCTACAGCCTGGAAGTTCTGACTGAATGTTCTTGCCAGAAGATCCATGTTAGCAATCTGACCGGTGGTTTCAATCACTCCATGTCCTGGGATGATGGACATGGGGGGATTAGTATATTAGCTGACTTATTCTGTTATTATTGCATGTCTTATCTCTATTTTTTTGTTATAAATAAACAACTGCGTTACAAATCTGGTGCCTGAAGCTATTGTAATAATTGAGGGCTAAAGATCTCAGAAACTGTTTGCAAATTATTGGTTAATTAATTTGCGTTGGGTCTCCAGGACATATGGGGCTGAAATTGACCGCGCACTCGTCCAAGATGTCGTAACACTATGGAGTCCAAGGGAAATTGGGAAGTTGGATTCAAAATTGACCCGGTGGCAGGTAGCAAAGGCTGGTTGCCGAGTGTTTTTGTGACTGGAGGGTTGAATGCCCCCTTCCTTGTCCCTATTAGGTTTATTTTTACTGGAGCAAAAAATGGCTAATTGAAAATTTGGAAGCTTTTACAGTGAATAGGGTGGCTTTTTTGGGAGGGTAGGGGCCATCAATTTAAGTCTTTAAATCAGATGTTGGCTTATTTCCTGAAACTGGCAGAGTTTAAATTGTTGAATTAATTAATATACCTATAATAGTATCCAACGTCCTCCCAGTCAAACTAACTTTGACCTCCGGAAACTTTTTAAAGGACGTGCTGAAAACATTAGTGTGTTTTATTTCATGTTAATGAATATTCAGCATCCAAGTGCTTCATGAATGTTATTATGTAACTTGGGAATGGACTTTCCATTAGATTTGTGTGTTTTTATATTGGGCACATCAGATTATTTTCTTCAATGTGATGTGCTGTGGATCCATGGATTTGTGACTTGAAGGTTAATATTTCACTAACTACACTGCTTGCTAATGTGCAGGACATATTTTCAAGTTAACTACCTTGGAACAGAAAATGCAGATGTTTGTGTAATTCTTTAAGGGTCTTGATTTTGAGCCTGAATTTTACAAGGCTTTTCGTTGTCGCTAATTTCTCGATCTAATATCGAATCTTTTCAGATTGATCAAGATGGATTTCAGCAAACTTCCCAAGATACAAGATGAGGACAATGAGACTATGGTTGGATATGTCCATGGTGTCTCTGGTCCTGGTGAGTATTTCATTCATTCATTAGTTGCTAAACAGCTAGGTTGGTGTAGGGGAATGTGTAAAATAGTTGCTGTGGTAACTTGACAACAAAAGGGTAGTCGAAGCGCGTTATTCATAGTTAATAAATAGAGTTTATCTTTAATATATCAAAATAATAAAGTTTAAAGTACAGTCTGGACTCAAATGGGAGCAGCTAGTTAAACATCAAAATAACAGTTTCAGTAAACAGCAGTTATATACAAATATACACGGGTAACAGCAACAACTAATGGCATCACAGCACTTACTGATGACATCAACAATGGATTTAAATAAGAAGATGCATAATAATAACAAACATTTCTCCCCCTTAAATGTAATCCCCGTTAAAGACAGAAATACAATAAAACTAATGCCTTAATTGTCAGTCTTTCGCGGACCTTGTGACTACGCTGTGATCTGCGCAGTAACACTGGTGACTCCATCAACTCCTCCACCACTTTGCCTTTCATGACATAGAGCATTGGCCTTGTTTTGAAAAAGTGAGGAGCCTGAGGATCTGCGAACAATTTAACTGTTGTGCCATGCCATGCACCCTGTTCATCTTTGAAAACCTCCCAAGATATTTCTGAATGACATCCCCTCACTTTTCTGTACTTTATCTCCCCCTAGTTCAACTGAATTTTCCTGAGTCAGTCATGTCCAAGTAGACTAGGCCCATGCCCTCATTACCAGGAGCCATGCTCTTGCTTCTAGGTGGTTGTTTGCAATGCCCCCCATTCACCCTCCAAGCAATGGTCTTGCCGCTATACATCTGCAGATTGATTCCTGCCTGCCTGAGTAAGGGCTTGTGCCTGCTTAGCCCCCCCCCCCCCCCCCCCCCCCCCCCCAATCTTCCTGAAGGTCTCCTCACTGATTACCAATGCAGGGGCTCCTGTGTCCCCTCCAACTTGATGTTCTGTCCATTGACCTCCACTGTAGTATGAATTGGCTCTGCACACCCCTCACTCATATTAAACATGTCCTAATAGTGCTCCTCGGCCTGGTCTGAGCTTTCCCTGCGATGCACCGTCGAGGTTTCCTTGCATTTGAATTTCTTTTCGACTTTCTCTTCGCACCCGCCACTTCACTAAATGCCCCTTCTTGTTGCACTGGTGACAAACCGCATCCATAAACTTACAATGATCTACATAGTGTGACCCGCCATATCTGAAACACTCCACTGTCTCCACATTTTTACTTGTAGCTTATTTTTCTACTTGATGCAGTGCACCTGCCTGTGTGCTGCCGTTGGCCTTCTGAATATCTTTCGCACTATGGGCAGCCATTTCCATGCCTTGAGAAATTTCTAGAGCCGCCTTAAAAGTAAGTGTAGCTAGTTGAAGGTGATGCACAGAGTGCACCTGACTGGGGCGAGTTAAGAGTGGGTTCTTGGGGGTGGAGGATAGGTGTGAGCGGTACTCCAGGGGGCCAGAGGATCGCCCGCCCATGTTTTGGTCTTGTCAAGCTTGTTAAACTATGTTGGGGGTTTTGGGCATTCAACTAGAGCCATGCCTGTTGGTGGCTTTTTTGGAGTATGGGACTCGCTGGTGCTGCAGACAGGGCCGAGGGCAAATGTCCCAGCCCTCTACTCACTAAAAGCCTGGAGGCGAGTTCTGCTTGGCTGGAGATCTCTGTTGCCACCTAAGGCTTTGGCTTGGGGGACCTGATGGAATATTTGCATCTTGAGAAGATCAAGTATACAATAAGTGGTTGGTGGGAGGGTTCTACTCGGGGTGACAGCCCTTCATCTTGTTTTGCAGGTTATCATCAGCTGTTGGGGGGGGGGGGTTGGGGGGTTATTTGTTCTGAAGGCTCTGTTTTGCGTGAGGAGAGGGGGGGACTGAGGGATCGAGATACTTTAGTATTGTGCGGGTTGGGATTTGTTGTGTTGTTTTTTATCATGAAAATCTTGTTTGAATAAAAATAGTTTTGTGTGGCTTCTCCAGGGAATGCCGCTGAATGCTGTCCTCGTTAATGCCACAAACTAGTCTGTCTCGAAGTATGTCTCCCAAAGCTGCCCCAAACTCGCAATGTTCAGAGAGATGGCACAATTCAGCAACAAAGTTAGTTGCAGACTGTCCTGTCTTACGAAAATGACTATGGGATTTGAAATGTTGTACAATTACTTTTTTAAAATAAATTTAGAGTCCCCAATCATTTATTTTCCAATTAAGGGGCAATTTAGTGTGGCCAATCTACCTAACCTGCAGATCTTCGGGTTGTGGGGGTGTAACCTATGCAGATGGTGAGAATGTGCAAACTCCACATGGACAGTGACCCACAGCTGTTATGGTCCCTTTCTCAAGGAAAGATATACTGGCATTGGATGCAGTCCAGAGAAGGTTCGCTAGGTTGATCCTGGGTATGGAGGGATTTTCTTATGAGAGATTGAGTGGGGCCAGTACTCATTGAAGTTTAAAAGAATGAGAGGTGACTTTATTGAGACGTTTACAGTCGAGGATAATGGGGATAAGGCAGGAAAGGAGTTGAGGATTGTAATATCAGATCAGCCATGATCTCGTTGAATGGCAGAGCAGACTCGATGGGCCAAATGGCCTACTTCTGCCCATATGTCTTATGGTCTATACTCACTGAATTGTTTACCTTCCTTTTGTTTCAAGGGGAAGAATCTAATTTTATTATCAGTTTTTTAAAGGTTTCTCTGAAACCTTGCAAATTGTTTGTTAGTGATTCGGCTCCCCTTACAGCAAACTGTCATCTACTAACCTTATCTATTCTGATTTGAATGAGTAATTTTTCTTGCAAATACATGGTTTTGTTAAATTGCTTCCAGCAATGCGGTAACCTGTTTGCTGTTTCTCCATTCTACGTGTCTTCCAGTTGTCACTGCCTCCAATATGGCTGGAGCAGCAATGTATGAACTGGTTCGTGTAGGTCACTCTGAGCTGGTCGGTGAGATTATCCGCTTGGAGGGGGAAATGGCTACAATCCAGGTCTATGAAGAAACATGTATCCTTTCTGAATTGCTTGATTGTATAAACTTGAGCAAGATGCTCAGAACAGTTTTTGTTGGGATAAGGTTACAAAAGCTGTGTGCCTGTTCTGAGCAGCTGACTGGGCAGAATGCACCTTGCAACAATCATGTCACTGAAGGAGAGGATACTCCAGTGATGAATGCACAAACTAGTGATTAATATAAGCCTTCACAATTCCTGCACAGACCACGCACATCATCAGCAAATCAGCACAACTGAGGAAAGGGCCTGCATGTTTTTCCTGTAACTCTCCAGAATGATGCCATCGGCCATCAACAATTACAATTGCCTTGGGCAAGGAATCAGTTATTGTGGGGTTAATTAAATGCATTGTTGTTTTGTCTCTTCATCCACTTCCCACCCCCTCCTTCTGAAGCTATGAAATTGACAGGCTGGAGAAGGCCAGCTGATCAGTCCTGTCCCCACATTCATTATTTTTCTTTAAAAAAAAATAAATTTAGAGTATACAATTCTATTTTTCCAATTAAGGGGCAATTTAGCGTGGCCAATCAACCTGCCCTGCACATCTTTGGGTTATGGGGGCAAAACACACGCAGACACGGGGAGAATGTGCAAACTCCACACGGAGAATGACCCAGAGCCGGGACCGAACCCGGGTCCTCTGCGCCGTGAGGCAGCAGTGCTAGCCACTGCGCCATCGTGCCACCCTTGTTCCCACATTCAGGACGGGATGGAAAATGCTGGCTGATCAGTCCTGTCCCCTCATTCATGACCAGTCGCTTCCTCCATCTCCTGACTCTGCGACATGCATGTGATCTCCAGAAAGAGGCAGAAAAACAGGGCCACAAAGGAAAAAGTAATCTCCACTGAAGACAGCCACATAATGTGTGCAACAATTCCGTAGACAACAGTTACCCTCCAGTAACCTGAGAACCTGTTGTGTGTGACCTTGAATAATGAGTGATGGGCTGCGGGCACTTATTTAGCTGGTGCAGCCTGCCACTCAAGGTTCCTGGAACTCGATGATGCTTAATTTTCTTACCAGCAATGTTGTAAGCAGTGTTTTCCTAAATTCCCACCGAATAGCTGGTGTATCTGTTGGCGATCCAGTGCTTCGTACAGGAAAGCCCCTGTCTGTGGAGCTGGGACCTGGCATCATGGGAGCCATCTTTGATGGGATCCAGCGCCCCCTGAAGGACATCAATGATCTTACACAGAGTATTTACATCCCCCGCGGTGTCAATGTGAATGCTCTGAGTAAAGACTTGAAGTGGGAATTTACTCCTTCCAAGAATATGCGGGTAAGAAGTTTCACTAAATCAATTTAACCTTTTCTCCGGTGGGTTGCCTCTTACTAAATGCCTAATTTAATTGTTACCCACATTGCAATAAGTTCTAAACCATGCATTTTTCTCCCTCCAATATTATTTAATATCTTCCTCCATAACTAAGAAAGAAATAACTTTAATTGCCCATACATCTGCAGGCGTTCCAAAGTATGTTTCCGCCAATAGGTTAATTTTGTTTTGAAATGTGTAGGTGTCTAGAACAGGCCACTCGGCCCAACCAGTCTGTCTCCACATTTACCCTCTCCTCAATCAAATAGTTCTAATGATGCTTACCCACCATGTTCCCATACCCATTCAGCCCCTTCCCTTTTGTTTGCCTGTCACTGTTGCGAGAGTCAATCCAGCTCATCCACGTCCCACCAATAGCAGAGGTATGAGCAGTTACTTGTTTTTGGTGGTGTTGGTTGAGAGTGGAATGGTTAGCCAGGACACTGCACGTTCTCCCACCTCCTCCAATAGCTTCCACCTGATCAGGCAGACAGGGTGTTGATATCTGATCTTGTGCTAAAGAAATTGTCCTTGACGATGTAGTACGGCACTGAAATATCAGCCTAGATTATGTTCCTGTGTCCTGTACACCCAGCTCTTAACTCAGAGGAGCGTGCTCCCACTGCCAAGCTGACACATTGAGCAAAATGATGCAAGACACAATTGAACAATGTTTTAAATGATTTGTCGCCTTCCAACTTTTTTTGCTCCTTGAAGACGGTAAATATTTTGAAGCAGGTTTCATCGACTGGCATCTGTACTTCCAGCATTTTTTGTTTTTATTTTAGCATTTGTAGCATTCTGCTTTTGTCCCACAGACTGAGTTTGTCCAATATCTCTGGGATACCATGGATTTTTTTTTAGAGGCAGTATGAAACAGTCTTTCTTTGTTGGAATTAAATCTAGAGAGAGAATTTTAGAAGTTGTTTGAGGTAAAGTTTAAGTTTTGTTTTCAAAACAAATAGCCTGTAGTTAACTCTAGTGTTCTGTTGATGGTTAGAAACTGTAATTCGCTTAACTTTGAGATAGAGAGTTGGGCACAGAGCCACAGCACAATTGTAATGTATGCAGTGCCACTGCTGCTGGTTGGTTGGGTAATGCGGGGCGATGCTGCTGGGGGAGGATTGCCTGCGTTCTGGAGCAGGCTTGCACCACCTTGCCAGGACGGCTGGGCTTTTTCCAGTCATTGCTGACCGACTCCTGCGATGCAAACCACAATTGCCTTCCATGTTCACCGAAAATTAATTTGGCTGATTCAGACTCTGAATCAGTGGCGCTGGGTATCCCTACATGGGCACATTTGTCACTGATGGAACATGTGCAGATTGAGTTGTGAAATGCTGCTAGTGGTGGGGGAGGGGGAAGAGGAATACATTTATGCCAGCCACCTATAATTTCCTTAAACTATTCTTGCAACCATGCCCTGCCACAACTGGTGAAAGTTTCAAGGTGCAAGTAGGGTTTAAGTGGCTCTGAATCTCTGGCTGAGGCACCGAGAACAGGAAGGGACAAAAGGCAGTTCTAACCAATTAGAATCCGCATGGTGATTGGTGCATGAGTATCAAAGATAGTTACTAAGAATTGTGATACCATCTTTTTGTCAGCCAATTAAGTCTACTCTTCTGTACCTGCTACAAGGGCTATTCACTTCTCAATCATTTTGGCCCAACTCTTGTAGTTAATGACTGTAATACCATAGAGCAAAAGTTCGCATTTGTGAGCACTTTCGTGGTTAATTCAGTTCATTCTTTCAAAAATCATTTGATCACGCTTTGAGCTGTATTTTGTTTATTTTCAGGCTGGTAGTCACATCACTGGCGGCGATATATATGGCTTTGTAATTGAGAATTCTCTTATTAAGCACAAGATCATGCTTCCTCCAAAAAGCAGGGGAACTGTCACTTATGTCGCCCCACCAGGGAACTATGATGTTTCTGTAAGTATTTGAAGATGACATTCATTCAAATCTGAACCAAAAGTGTTCATAGATTTATCAGTTGCAAATATGTTTCGCAAAACTGGATAGCGTACAAATCCCACTTGTACTTTGGTGCGAGAGCTACGAAACGGTCTTGCAATGCACTCTGTTGTCTCGAGGGCGATTTAGGGGTGGGTGCCAGCCACACCCACAAGGCAAGAGTAAATTAAAATGATTATTTGCACCTATTAGGAAAACACAGGTAGTCAGGGTGGCACAGTGGTTAGCACTGCTGCCTCACAGTGCTGAGGACCCGGGTTCGATCTCTGCCCCGGGTCACTGTCCGTGTGGAGTTTGCACGCTCT
Organism: Scyliorhinus canicula; assembly: GCF_902713615.1. Lineage (NCBI taxonomy): Eukaryota > Metazoa > Chordata > Chondrichthyes > Carcharhiniformes > Scyliorhinidae > Scyliorhinus > Scyliorhinus canicula. The sequence goes on from NC_052159.1 coordinate 157,861,243, forward strand.
CCCCGTGTCTGCGTGGGTCTCACTCCCACAACGGATTGACCACGCTAAATTTCCCCTTCCAGAAAATTCCAGAGCTTGGGTGACTGTAAGCCAGGCCGCCACTGGTGGGCTAAACATGTGAAGGAGGAAGTGCACAAAAGCCCAAAATCAGAGGAATGGAAAATCCGAAAAGAAATCATTAAATTAACGATTGTCTTTGTTTTCGTTGTTCATGCGAAGTGGGAATCGCTAGCAATCGCTAGCAAGACCAGCATTTATTGCCCATCCCAGAGTGTCCTTAAGATATTAGTGAGCTGTCGTCTTGAACCACTACAGATACACCCTGAGCACCCACCGTGCTGTTCGGGATGGAGTTTCAGCATTCTGATCCAGTGACAGTGAAGAAACTGCAATATATTTCCAAGTCGAGGGAATTTGCAGTTGATGGTGTTCCCATGCATCTGCTGCCCTTGTCCTAGGTGGTAGGGGTTTCAGGTTTGGAAGGTGCTGTCAAAGGAGCCTTGGTGAGTTGCAGCAGTGCATCACGTTGTGTGATACACACAGCTGTCACTGTGCTAGAAGTGGAGGAAGTGAATGTTTAATGTGAAAGGGTGTCCTGGTAAATTAATTAGATTTAAAATCTCCAAGTTCATTTGGAAAGCAACAAAGTTGTTCAAATAGCAGACTTTTAGAGGTGGCAATAATAGATTGTGGAAGTTAATTATTTTCTTCTCTTTCCTTTTTAAAGGATGTGGTTTTGGAACTTGAATTTGAAAGCATCAAAGAGAAGTTCACCATGGTTCAGGTATGGCCTGTACGTCAGGTGAGACCAGTTACTGAAAAACTCCCAGCCTGTAACCCTCTACTGACAGGACAGCGTGTGTTGGATGCACTTTTTCCGTGAGTTTATTTTCAATCAAATGCACTTTAGTTTCTTATTGGAAAGTCTAAATGCAGATGTTTGCATTTTTCATCTGCAGACTTCTTTCATACCATACATCAGATAGTATGAAATTCAGTTGTTCCCTTAAATTCCTGCCAGGCACCGTTTGAGGCTGATTTCGGGGCTATTGACTTTTGAAGCATTTGTGCATAAATCAAATCCTCCCCGGACAGGCGCCGGAATGTGGCGACTAGGGGCTTTTCACAGTAACTTAATTGAAGCCTACTCGTGACAATAAGCGATTTTCATTTTTCATTTTCAATTTCATGAGAGTGAGGCAAAAATATTGTGTTTGGGCTGAGCAACAAAGGTTGAGTTTTGAAGTTGGAGATTTCCTAACTGTCTGACCCAGAACCACATGGCTTGTATTTCTTTCAGGCGGATCCCGATAATACATGGAATTGGTGCAGGCAATTCAACTGAGCCTGTACTTGAACCATTCCTCTTGCCCCCCCCCCCCCCCCCCCCCCCCCCAACTGCTTTTGCTTCCTCCTCCCCTCTTGAAGAATGGCCATCATTCAGCACCCCTCGTTTAGTCTTCATGAAATTAAAATGGGAACCCCATATGGCAACAGGTCTGGTTATAGTGTGACACATGTATGGTATGGGGGAACCCTCTTTCTGGTTATGGTGTGACACACTTATGGTATGGGGGAACCCTCTTTCTGGTTATGGTGTGACACACGTATGGTATGGGGGAACCCTCTTTCTGGTTATGGTGCGACACATGTATGGTATGGGGAACCCTCTTTCTGGTTATGGTGTGACACATGTATGGTATGGGGGAACCCTCTCTCTTGTTTTTAAGGTTTCTGCCCTTTTTCCAATTCATTGTAATCTGGTGGTGACCCCCTGGAACCAGTTGTGGAGAGCGCTTCTTGGCAGAACTAATGGGCCCCAACAATTCATTACATTGTTCCATCCACTTCTATAAGTCCTGAACAATGTGCTTACCCTGAGGATTAATGAGCATTTGATGGGAAAGAAGACTTTGCATTTATGTCTACGTTGGTAGAAGAGTTGGATTACAGCAGATTCATTGTTTTTTTTTGTCTTGTTCTTGTGTTTAAGGTGTGTGCAAGGTGGCACCACAGCTATCCCTGGTGCCTTTGGGTGTGGAAAGACTGTGATTTCCCAGTCACTCTCAAAGTACTCCAACAGTGATGTGATCATCTATGTTGGATGTGGGGAGCGTGGTAATGAGATGTCTGAAGTTCTGAGAGATTTCCCTGAGGTTAGTGCTTTTGTTTTAAAGCTAAAACTAAAGTGTGTTTGTAAATTTTTGTAAGAACGTGTTGCCAAAAAATGGTAATACACCTATCAATACCCTTGGGGCTACCATTGAGCAGAGCCATTCTGAACAAACCATACAAATATTGTGGCTACAAGAGCAGGTTAGAGGCTGGGAATTTGGAGGTGAGTAACTCTCTCATCACTCTCCAAAGCCCGTTCATTATCACTCTCCAAAGCCCGTTCACTATCTACACAACTTAGGAGTGTGATAGAATACTCTCCACTTGCCTGGATCAGTGTAGCTCCAACAACACTCAGCCAGAACCAAGCAGCCCGCTTGATTGGCATCTCTTCCGCAAACATTGATTCCCTTCACCACCAACGCACAGCCGTGTGTTCCACCTACAACGTGCACTGCAGGAATTCACCAAGGCTCCTCCGACAGCACCTTTAAAATCTACAACCTCTACCATCCAGAAGGACAAGGGCAGTGGACACATGAACACTTTCAGCTCCAAGTTCCTCTCCTTGGTTCAGCCATCTTCAGCTGTTTCATCAATGACTTTCCTTCCAGCATAAGGTCAGAGTGGGGATGTTCGCTGATGACTGCAAAAATGGTCACTGTTCGCGGCCACTCAGATGCTGGTGCAGTTCCTGTCCAAATGCTGCAAGATCCAGGTTTGGGTGAACAAGTGGCAAGTAACTTCATGCCACACAAGTGCCAGGCAATGACAATCTCCAACAAGAGAGGATCTAACCTGACATTTCACTGGCATTATCATCACTGAATCCTCCACTATCAGAATGCGGGGGTTACCATTAACCAGAAACTGAATTGGACTAGCCATATAAATCCTGGCAGGCTATGCTGGGTGCAACAGAGTGATGTAATTGGGTTTCTGCGCATGTGCAGATGGATATCGATGGATGTCTTGCATTGATAAGAGACGGTGGCAATAAATGCTGGCCTTCGCTTTACTGAAATTGATCTTCCCCTTGAGAATGCCTCTTCCCAACTCCTTTTCCTAGTGGCTCAGTCCAGAGATGAAAAGATGTACACAAGTTGGTTTAAAGCCTCCTCTTGCTGTGACATGTAGTGACTACCTTGGACAATGCTGTCTTGTGTCCGTTGTTTAGTGTTTGTGAATTCCATTCATGTCGCGTTATTTCACCCTTCCCAGTTGGGTAAAGATGATGTGGCCCAATTCGCAAGCGACAGGTTTTACTGACACGCTGTTTAAAATATTACAAGTTCACGTCTGCATTGCCTAAAGCTTGCCAATGCTGGAATAATTGTGCTGAATTTCTTTCTCTACATATTTATTTTTTGGATTATTCTGGGTGCTAATATGCTCTTGTTCCCTTCTCCCTTGCAGCTAACGATGGAGGTTGATGGGAAAGTGGAAAGCATTATGAAGAGAACATCTTTGGTGGCTAATACCTCAAACATGCCAGTCGCTGCCAGGGAAGCCTCCATCTACACTGGTACAATATCTCCTTCCTTTTGCACTTTAATTTTTTTACTGTGGCGCAGAATTGTGAGACACTGATTGGGCCTGAATCATGGTGGGTTGTAAATGGATCTCGCCTGAAGGTAGTTTGGCATTTACTTGTCTGGGTGGTATGGCCACGTAGAAAGGTACCCCCCAGTTTTCCAATATATGATTGAATGCTTAAACTTGGTTGTTTTTAAAGACATGCATGTTAACTTTTGATTACCCTTCCTGACATTTTATTTTTATGGTTTCCACTCTTTTTAGGCATTCTGTCCCCTACCTTCACAAACTGCTGTGATCACCCCATGTTAGTGATGTGCTATCATTTCCCAAATCTGTGCCCATTTCCCCCACCATTCTCTCTTTGAGAATCCCTTTAATCTGGTGTTTACCTCCCTCACATCACTAAATCATCCCTAACCAAAGTCACAAACAACTTCCTCTGAGGTGGTGTTCACTGTTCCTCCTCAGCCACTCTGCATCCTCCCAATAATTCATCCCATCATTATCAGTGTGTTGTTGTCCTGTTTCTTGGGACTAAGCTCACTTGTCTCCATTCATGAGCCATTCTAATCACATCCAAAAACTTCTCTTTCCAACTCTGCATTGTCACTGTAGGAATATCCCAAAGATTCATCCTCCTCATCTTCTTCTGCAAACAGCCTTTGGTTATGTTATCTGAAGCAGTGGGCTGGTGACGCACCCAGTTCCTCTTAGCTTTCTATCCCCTCAAAGTGCTGCTGAATGCCTAGCTGGTCATCTGCTTATCATTGCACCTCTGTTATCATAACTTAATAAAATGATGCCAGCTTCTAAATGTTTGTACCAGAAAATGGTTAAAATTGTTCCTGTTTGGCATCTTTTTAAGGCATTACCCTTTCTGAATACTTCCGGGATATGGGTTACCACGTCAGTATGATGGCAGACTCCACGTCCCGATGGGCTGAGGCGCTGAGAGAAATCTCGGGACGTCTGGCAGAAATGCCTGCTGGTAGGTTTTTTGGGGCAGTGTTGCTACCAACTTAAACTAGGATATTACTCTGCAGTTTTGAAGTGAGGGTTGCTGGACATGGAAAATTCAGGTTACCTTGTTGGGTTTATCGGCATCAGTTACTCCTGTGCCTGAAGATCTTTCATCAATGGTAGTTCGCTCGCACTTCCTAATCGCCGAATATGATAGCTGGTAACGAGTATACAACAAAGAAACGGCCAATGTTACCGAGGACAGACATGGAGCCAAAATGAGATGAGGCTTGGTATTAAATCATTCCAGCACCTTTCTTCCTTCAATGAAATACCTGCTGCAAAGATTGAAGAAACTGGTGTGTGAAAGGCCCTGTACCTTTTACAATTACTGAAGGCACCAGGGACAAATTGGCTTGAGGTGGATTTGGAAAATACGTTAAAAGTTATGACTGCGCGTAGGCAATGGAGAGTCTTCAAATAACTATTACATGGAGCACGACACCTATACATTCCTTCAGGAAGCAAAACCCCCTCCAAAAAACAAGTGAACCGTGACTGACAAAAGAAATTGGGGATTGTATAAATTTAAAAGAAAAGGCTTATAAAGTTGCTGGAAATAGTAAACCCGAGAATTAGGAGTTTTTTTTAAAAGAGTACAGCAAAGGAAGGCCAATAAATTAATAAGGGGAAAATAGAATATGGATGAAAAAAAACATATAAATTGGACTGTAAAAACTTCTGTAGGTATTTGAAAGGAAGGGTTTGGCTCAGACAGCCGTGGGTCCTTTACAGATAGTCAGGGAAATTCATTATGGGGAATAGAGAAATGGGAGAAAAGCAAAATGTTTACTTGTGTTTATTTTCATTTAAGGGAGATACAGGAAATATCCCAGATGTAGACATCCAGGGAGTGAGGAATAATGTGGAGTTGAAGAAAATTAGTACAAGAAGATTGTATTGGAAAAATTAATGGGACTGCAGGTTGATAAGTTCCCAGGTCCTGATATTATACATCCCAGTGTGTTGAAAGAGGTTGCAGCAGAAATATTGGATGGATGGGTAATCATCTTCCAAAGTTCTTTAGATTCTGGAATGATTGCTGAAGGTTGGAAGGTAGCAAATGTCACCCCAATATTTAAGAGAGAGAGAGAACAGTGAACTACAGACCTGTTAGCTTTACATCAGTGGTAGGGGAAAATGCTGGAAGGATGTGATGAATAAACACTTGGACAACCATGATCTGATTGGGCAGTCAGCATGGATTTACAAATGGGAAATCATGATCGACGCACTTGTTGGAGATTTTTGAAGATGTTAGTAACAAAATTGAGAAAGGAAAGTAGTCAGCCTTAATATATTTGGACTTTGAGGCTTTTGATAAGTCCCCACAGAAGGTTAATAATACATCACAATAAAAGCACATCAGTTAGGAGGCAACATACTGTCATGGGGTAACGATTGGCAGAAAACAGTAGGACAAATGGTCATTCTCGCATTGACAGACTGGGTCCCCAGCTGTTCACAATATAATTCAAAGATCTGGATGGGGAGGCCAAATGTAATAATTCCAAGTTCGCACATGATGCAAAGATGGGCGGGACTGTGTTGAGGAAGATGCAAAGCAGCTACAGGAGGATTTGGACATAGTTAGTGAGTGGGCAAGAATATGGCAGACAGAATATAACGTGGAAAAATGTGAGGTAATTCACTTTGGTAGAAGTAACAGATGTGCAGAGCATTTCCTAAATGGTAAGAAATTGCAAAGTGTAGATGTACAAAGGGATCTGGGTGTCCTTGTCCATAAGACACTGAAGGCTCGCATGCAGGTTCAGCAAGTTGTAAGGAAGGCTAATGGAATGTTAACCTTTATCCCAAGAGGATTTGAGTACAGTAGTAGTGTGGTCTTGTTTCAATTATATAGGAACTTGGTTAGACTGCACCTGGAGTACTGTGTGTTTTGGTCCCCAGAAAGGATATTATTGTCATAGAGGGAGTGCAACAAAGGTTCACAGACTTGTGACCGGGGATGACAGGACTGTCTCATGAAGGGAGATTGGGAAAACTGGGACTGTATTCTCTTGAGTTTTGAAGAATGAGCGTTGATCTTATTGAAACCCACAAAATACTTAAAGGAATGGGCAAGGTTAATGCAATTCGGATGTTTAATTGGAGAGTAGGACAGGGTGGCAAAATTTCAAAATGAGGGAGAAGCCGATGCGGCGCAAGATGAGGAGAAATATCTTTACACAAAGGGTTGTGAATCGTTGGAGTTCTCTGGGCGGTGGAAGCTCAGGCTCCGAGAGTTTAAAGCAGAGATTGGTAGATTGTTGATTAACAGTAAGGTAAAAGGTTGTGGGGATTGGCGGGGCAGGCTTGATGGCCGAATGACCTACTCCTGGTCATTTGCACCTTGCGTTACACTATCCTACGCTTAGATATTGGAGCACAGTAAGAAGTCTTACAACACCAGGTTAAAGTCCAACAGGTTTGTTTCAAACACGAGCTTTCGGAGCACGGCTCCTTCTTCAGGTGAAGAAGGAGCCGTGCTCCGAAAGCTCGTGTTTGAAACAAACCTGTTGGACTTTAACCTGGTGTTGTAAGACTTCTTACTGTGCTCACCCCAGTCCAACGCCGGCATCTCCACATCTTAGATATTGGACAGTGAGACTGTTGCTGAAGGCTTCATGGTGGCACAATGATTAGCACTGCTGCCTTAGCGCTAGGGACCTGGGTTTGATTCCGGCTTCGGGTGACTGTCTGTGTGGAGTTTGCTCTGTCTTCCATTGTCTTCGTGGGTTCCCTCTGTGTGCTCCGGTTGCCTTCCAAAGATGTGCAGGTTAGCTGGAGTTATGGGGATAGGCCGGGGTAGAGTTGCTCTTTGAGGATCGGTGCAGACTCGATGGGCGGAATGGCACTGTACGGATTCCTTGTCCAGCCTCCTCCCAAAATTATCAACGTACAAGACACCATGCAGCAGAATCTCAATTACTCAAAAGGCGGACCCTTACCAGGGCACATGCTCCATAGAATACAAGGATTCTCTCTTGCACCTCCAGCATTCTCCCAAGGATACCTTGCAGTAGGGGCTGTTTAGCTCACAGGGCTAATCGCTGGCTTTGAAAGCAGACCAAGGCAAGCCAGCAGCACGGTTCGATTCCCGTAACAGCCTCCCCGAACAGGCGCCGGAATGTGGCGACTAGGGGCTTTTCACAGTAACTTTATTGAAGCCTACTCGTGACAATAAGCGATTTTCATTTTCAGTACCTCAGTGAGCTCCAAAGACCTCCTTAAATAGAACAGAATTCTCAATGGCGGCCATTGTCCCAATACACAACACCGCCAGGGTGAAGGTGCATTCACCAACAACATCACTGCAAGCTGGGCCCCACCCCAGCCAACCGGTCGCCACGGTCAAACGAGGATTTTCCAGGATTTAACTCTGCTCCTCATCACAAAGCTCCAATCTGGATCATCAAAAACGTAGTGCGAAACGTATATCCCAAAATAAGAGAACTATGAAATGTACACTAGAATAAAATAAAGGGTTAATAGACGAGTGAAGCTAGAGCTCGCGAAACAAAGCCACTCCCATGCTCGCACCACCTTCATCCTCCAATTGGAACTCGTTTGTATTTTCAGGTGACTGATGTTGTCCAAATACTTTGAAAATATGATTGAAACTAACTTTATCGTTTTTTCTAGACAGTGGATATCCTGCTTACCTGGGTGCCCGTTTGGCCTCATTTTATGAGCGCGCAGGACGGGTCAAGTGTCTGGGAAACCCAGAGCGAGAGGGTAGTGTCAGCATTGTTGGAGCGTAAGTGTTTAATCAGGAACGAGAAATATCAGCCCTGTGTCTAAGGGAATTTGTTCAGTGGGAAGCTGCTGGTTTGCTTATTGTTAATTGGATAAAAACATGAGGTGCCCTTCTTCATGCTCATCGTTATCTGCTTTGATTTGAAATGCAATCAGGCGAGTACTAAGGCACATTGAGTGATTTTCTTTTGATTTAGATTTGTCACGTGTACTGAGGTACAGTGAAAAGTATTGTTCTGTGTACAGTCCAGACTGACTATTCCATACGTGAAAATAAACATGAGACATATGGAAAATGCGCAATGTCAATACATAGACACAGGCATTGGGTGAAGCATATTGAATATAGTGCTACACATTGGGTTGAAAGTGTAAATCACAGAATATTAACCTTTTGGCCTATTGCATCCCCCTCTCGGGATAATTTTTGAACACCTCCATTGAAAACTCCATGATAAAAGTCCAAAGATGTGCAGGTTAGGTGGATTGGCCATGATAAATTGCCCTTGGTGTCCAAAAAGATTAGGTGGGGTTACTGGATTAAGGGGATAGGGTGAAGGCTTGGGTAGGGTGCTCTTTCCAAGGGTCAGTGCAGACTCGATGGGCCGAATGGCTTCCTTCTGCACTAAATTCTATTTGTATAATCTTTCACACTCAACTGTAATTCCATATCTACCTTAAAAACACGAAAACAAAGCAGAAAATTCTTGTGTTTGACATATCTAAGTTGCTTTAATCAGGATCTTGATTTGCTCCTGAGATTGATATCTGTTAAACACACATACCAGACAATAAGAAACTCTTGCCTCAGCGAGCTCGGCGTGGATCAGGCAGTCGGGAATTTGCCCTGCTGTTTGGTAACAATTCAGTGGTTACTCTCTGAGGTAAGTCCTGCATTCTGATGCTACAGGGTGAGAGCCATGCCTCACAGCGTTGTGTTCCCACAGGATCCTCTAAAATCCCCGTATAAAGAAATGAGGACTGTTGCATGTGGCACTCTTCTCTGGTAAGATGTTAAACACTCCTGATCAGGAGCAGATCAAGACCTTGATTAAAGCAACTTCGATAGCTTGTGTCATACCTGAAATATGCAATATTTAGAGAGCGACACATTTTATTCTATCTTGCTGCTCCAAATCTCCTTAACGTTTCTGTTGCAAACTGTTTTCAAAATGTGAGAATGTCTTAATTCTAAGGTTTGGCATCTCATTCTAAAGGCATTTCAGAACACAAAATAATTGTATGCATGTGTCCATATCTATCTGCCTCGCTTTCTAGCTTTTTTCTTTGTTTCGTTTATTCATTTCCATTGGCCTCTCACTCTTCTCTTGCCCATTTGTTCTAGAGCACTCTCTGCCTTTGTTTTTTTTAATAACAAATGTTCCTTCACCTAATTGAAGCTGCATCTTGATCAGCTAATTAGAGGTTCACTTCAAACCCCTTAACAGATTTTATCTTTGATTGCAGTGTTTCCCCCCCTGGTGGTGATTTCTCTGATCCTGTGACGTCAGCTACTCTTGGTATCGTGCAGGTAAACTAAAACTAATTTTAAGCTTCTCCGGACTTTTCAACTGTACCTTTCATGTTGTCAATAGATTGGAGTATGATTGAATATTTGATTTAGTAGACAAAATCCCGCTCTTTGACATTCACGTATGTAAGTTTATCAGGGATGGGAGCTGATGGGATGTTAATTAATTCTTGCAATCATACTTTAATAATGCCCATTTTTGTGTTATGAGGCAGTAGGTGTATTATACAAGCACTGACACTTGTGCATTTGCCCATCTTGTCCTGTTTTTAAAAAGAACGTGCAACTTTTTGAAGTCTATCCACTCAAATAAATATACAATTGGATTTCTCCCCAGAGCAGTGCTTCGAGAGAGCTTTGAATCCGCAGTTGTGTCGTGTCTATAATTCGACTGCATTGTTTGGGAACACCAGAACAGAGGAAATAGGAGCACAGGTCGACCATTCAGCCTGCTTTGTTGATTTCTAGGCTTCAACTCTGCTTTCTCGGCCACTCCCCATATCCCTTGATTCCATGAGAATTTTTGTGTTCCTAAACAATCCCAGCCAAATCGCAAACAGTACACAACTCTGAACTCCGAGCCGTCCCCAAGCAGTGATATGGGGACAATGCATAAATATCATCAGCATAAATATCATCCACAATGGAGCATCTAAAATGCTCTGGGACAGAGAATTCCAAAGAGTCTCAGCCCTTTGAGTGAAGTAATCTCTCCTCATCTCAGTTCTAAATGATCAGTCACCCGAGACTGTTGCTCCTGTGTTTTTGATTCCCTGGCCAGGGGAAACGATCTCTACCCTGTCAAGCCCCTTCAGAATCTTGTTTGTTTCAGTCAGATTACCTTCCTGAAACCCCAGTGAATACAGGCCCAGTTCTCTTAGCCTGTCATCGTAGCACAGACCCTGTCATCCCGGGGGCCAATCGATTGAACCGTTGCTGTGCTATCTCCAACTCAAGTATATCCTTCCCTGAGTTTAGAGAACAAAACTGCACACAGTATTGTGTGTTGCCTTACCAAAGCCCTGTGCAATTGTGGCAAGACTATCCCTGTTTTCCAGTCCCCTCCTCGTAAAGGCCAAAGTGGTATTTTCCTTCCTAATGGCTAGCTCTACCTACTGCTAACGTTTGAGTTCCCTGTATGAGCACATGAAATGAAAATTGCTTATTGTCACAAGTAGGCTTCAAATGAAGTTACTGTGAAAAGCCCCTAGTCGCCACATTCCGGCGCCTGTTCGGTGAGGCTGTTACAGGAATTGAACCGTGCTGCTGGCCTGCCTTGGTCTGCTTTCAAAGCCAGCGATTTAGCCCATTGTGCTAAACATTTACAAGTTTCATGCCTTGTAAAAGAAATTCTGCTTTTCTATTCTTGAGACCCTAGTGAATAACCTCACACTTCCCCAATGGATACTCCATCTGCCAACTTCTTTCCCATTCACTTCATCTATAGCCTGCAAAACAAGAATACCAAATTTAAGCATTGCTGCAACTGTTTGTGTTATTTTACCATACAATGATACCCAGGGATTAATCGAGTCATCCACTTGCAGAACCAATTTTGAAAAATCCTTAATTATCTATTTGGCTTTGGTCCATTTGTACATCGGTGAAAGAGAAATTCAAATATGGTCTGTAGCAGAAGAAATTGGACCATTGAAGCATAAACCAATGGAAATGAGGGGAAAGCTTCCCCAATCACATGGAAATGAGAGCTGTGACTGTCACATCATGCCAGGGACAGCCTCTGCTATGTACAATGATGTGCAAATCATTTAAAGTCATTTCAGCCTGTTACAGACAGCATATTTGTCAGTGATGTCATTGACTGCCCAGTAAGGCCCTGCTTCCTTGATATCCCTGCCAGGGAATGTCTCTGTGCTGGCATCTGGCCTCCTGCTCTCATGCCCTAGTTCAGTTGTGGACTTCAAACCAGAGGAATGTCCCAAAACCAGGAAATTGCAAATGCGAGTGGCCAAAGCAGTGAGCAGCGCTATTCTTTCCTGTTGATGGATATTCATCATCAATTTGTATGTTTGCCACCAGATGGCGATCAGAAGCGGTCGAGAAAAACCAGCACTGGCTACTTTCACACTTTTGTTCTCCCTCCTTTCATTCTTACACTCTCGCCCTCTTTCCTGCACACCTTGTGCCTGGTCCCATCCTTTCTCCCTCCTCCCTCTCTCACACCCTCTCTGCACCCCACCTCCCTCTTTCTCTTGGCTTCCCCTTCTCTCTCTGTGTGTGAACCTCGCCACGACCCCCTTTTTCTCAGTACTCCTGCCCCCCCGCCGTACCCACACTCCAGAGGAGTGAAGAGTTGGGGGGGGGAGGGGGGGGGGGTGACTGTTCCTGGGGAAAATTGAAGGTGGGCAAGAGTGAGGAAGTAAAAGATAAGAATTTTAAAATTTGAGGCATTGGAGTGGGTGGTGGGGGGGGGGGGGGGGGGTGTTGGAGGGAGTTGGAGGGAGTTGGAGGGAGAAGTGTCGGCAAGTTTTCCATAGCAGGATAAAGAGATATTGGAAATTGACTTTTTTCTTCCCCCCCCCCCCCCCTTCTCATCAAGGTATTTTGGGGGTTGGATAAGAAGTTGGCGCAACGCAAACACTTCCCTTCGGTTAACTGGCTGATCAGCTACAGTAAGTACACCCGTTCTCTGGATGAATACTATGACAAGCACTTCACTGAGTTTGTGCCACTGAGGACCAAAGCTAAAGAAATCCTGCAGGAAGAGGAGGACCTCGCAGAAATTGTACAGCTTGTTGGAAAAGTGAGTATGTTTCTTGAACATTGCTTTGCGAATCTGTGGAGTTTGCACATTCTCACTCTGCCTGCGTGGGTCTCATCCCACAACCCAAAGATGTGCAGGGTCAGTGGATTGCCCACGCTTAATTGCCCCTTAATTGGAAAACAAAATAATTGGGTACTCTAAATTTTAAAAACTCTACACGTTTTTCCTGTGTCTGCGTGGGTTTCCTCCGGGTGCTCCGGTTTCCTCCCACAGTCCAAAGATATGTAGGTTAGGTGGATTGGTCATCTAAAATTGCCCTCAAGTGTCCAAAAAAGGTTAGGTGGGGTTATTAGGATACGGGGATAGGGTGGAAATGAGGGCTTAAGTGGGTCCGTGCAGACTCGATGGGCCGAATGGCTTCCTTCTGCACCGTATGTTCTATGTTCCCCAACTTTCTCTCTCTCTCTCCTGTTTTAAAATGCTCCTTAAAATCTATTGAGCTTTGGTCATCTGTCCCACTTGCTCCTCCTCTGAAATTCTTTGGGATGCTTTACCAGTTAAAGATGCTAAATAATTATAAAATGTGGTTTAATAAATTGACTTAACGTTCTTTGTTTTCTGCTCCCACTGGTTGCCTCACTTTGCAATTAGTTTTCAAGTTTGCAGCTTTGTGAAGGTGACGTTGATGTGCAGAGCGGGGACACATCAGGTGGCTCTTCCCCAAACCGGGACAAATAACGGCACTTTTAGTTGAATTTTGTCCAAATTTAAGAAAAAAATCCCTCAACTAAACGAGGGTAACCGAGGAAAGCTGCCAATGAACAGGAGTTCGAGGGGCTGAATGGGCGGCAGAAGTGGCGGAATGAGCCACGACCAGCAGGTGGATGCGACAGCAGACCCGCGGGGGAAAGGGGCCCTGCCCCCCCCCCCCCCCCACAGGAGAGAGCGACCAACAACCTGAGCTTCAACCTCTTCTCTTTCCCCCCCCCCCCACACCACCAGCAGATGGTTGGAAGAGTTTCTTGATGAAGGAACTGACTGCCATGAAGGAATTGCTCAGGATGGCGATAGAGGTGCCGGTAGCGAAGGCAATGGCCAACATGCAGAAGACAATCGACGGGCTGGAGGAATAAGTGGCAACTCCAGAGAGGACGATCCTCGACGTGGAAAAGGCCTTGACAGACCAGAGCGACTGAATCATCGCCCTGGAGACAGAAGTAAAAAAAAAAAGTTGGTGGCGGCCAGGGTAACCCAAGGGGAAAAGTCGAAGACCAGGAGAACAGGTCCCAACAGCAAAACATCAGGATCGTGGGCCTGCCAGAAGGCTACGTCGCCCAATTGCCGGGCAACTTAGTCAGGAGAGACAGCTTCCCCAGAGCTCAACGGAGCACACGGGTCGCTCAGACTGGAACCCAAGGCCGCGGAGCAGCCGAGGGTGATTATCACAAAGCTCCACCGTGAGAGGATCCTGCGGTGGGTACAGCAGACAAAAGCTAGCACCTGGGAAGAACATAAAATCAGAAATTACCAGGACTTTGGGGGCAGTGCTAGCAAAATGCAGGATAGAGTTTAATCAGGCGAAATCGGCCCTGTACAAGAACGGGATACATTTCGGTATGCTGTTCCCAGCCAGGCTCTGGGCCACATCAAAAAAAGGAGCATTACTTCAACTCCCTGGAGGAAGCGGATAAGTTCATCAGAACCAACAGCTTGGACAAGGGACAACACGGCAACGATGAGAGTTGTACAGGGAAAGGCTCTGAAAGAGTAAAAAAACTCATTGGACAGTGAGAATATTTGCGAGGGAATGTGCTGCCTCATTCCGATCGTAAAGGGAAGACTGGATTTTAGAAAGGAGTGGGGACTTGGGGAGGTGGGTGAGGGTTTAACCGGGGAGAAGGAAGGGGCTAGACCAGCCCAGGGAGGAGGGCCACCATGCCAGCAGAAATGACTAGCACGGGAAGGTAGAAAGTAAAGGGGGGACCTCAGAACACCACCCAGCAGAGAGGGAGTGCCTGGTCGTGGGGGGGGGGGGGGGGGGGGGGAGCACGGGTGGAAAGGGCCACAAAAGGAACAGAGTAGGAAAAATGAACTGGGTATCGAACCGGCTTCAGAAGGAGAGGAACAGGCTGAGGAAACAAGATGGCGCCACAAGCTGCCACTTTGGAGGGCCCCTAAACAAAGGAAGTGCAGGGGCGCACCCACGTGGTGTACACACTGTTGGCGGCCATGTTGGGTGCCCCCTGGACAAGGGGAAACCCCAGAGCGCTGGGGCCCATCCTCATGACGAGAACAGTGACCGCAGCCATTTTGGACGGCCCCCTAACAAAGTGAAACCCTGGCGTGCAGGGGCTCATCCACCAGGTAAGTATGGTTGATCCCGCAGCGGATCTGAGAAGCCTGAAAGCTGACACAGTCTTCCTGCAGGAAACACACCTGAGGGAGAGGGACCAACTGGGGGTAAGAAAGGGCTGGGTGGGACAGACGTACAATTCATGTTATGGGATGAGGGCTAGAGGAGTAGCCATATTGATCAGTAAGAGGACGAGGTTCACTGTAACCAGGACAGTTATGGACCAAGGGAGATGGTCAGCAGTGTCCTAGACGGGGCACCGGTAGTTCTGGTAAATGTGCACGTGTCTAACTGGAGTGACACAGGCGTCATAAAAAAGACCATGGCAGAAATCCCTGACATTGACACGCACCAACTGATCGTGGGGGGGGGAGCGACTTTAACTGTGTGCAGAACCCTTTCACAGATCGATCGAAGTCCAGATTGGGGAAAAGGACATGCATGGCCAGGGAGCTGGCAACATTCATGGAGCAGATGGGGGCGGTGGACCGCTGGTGGTTCCTACATCCCAGTGAAAAGGAATTTCATTCTTTTCATTGGTCCACAAGGCATACTCGAGAATAGACTTCTTTGCAGTGGGGAAAGCGGTGCTTCCAAATATAGGAGCGGAATACTCCGCGGTCATTATCTCCCACCGCTCTCCACATTACATGGATATGAGGTTGGAGACGTCTGTGCCAAGCGCCCACATGGAGGCTGGACACGGATCTCCTGGCGACAAGGCCTTTTCCGCAGGCCATAGGCGATTACGTTAGCAACAACCAAAATGGGGAGGTCTCACCTCCACGTTCTGGGAGGCACTGAAGGCCATTGTTAGAGGAGAGATCATAGCAGAGATAGAGAAGAGAGGGTGGCCAGGTAACAGCTAGTGGACTCCATTCTGGAAGTCGACAGAAAATACTCTCGAGGCCCCAACCGTAAAGCTGCTGGCTGAGAGGACAAAAGCTGCAAATGGACTTTAACCTGCTACCCACCAGGAAAGCAGGACACCAACTCAGTCAGAAACTAGGGACCTTCTGCGAGCACGGGGAAAAGGCTGGCCACCTACTGGTTCACCAGCTGAGAAAGCAGGCAGTCACGCTGGAGATAGCTCAGGTAAAGGATAGCAGAGGCAGACTGGTAATAGAGTAAAAAGAGGTCAACCGAACGTTTGAGACCTTCCACCGAAGGTTGTTCAGCTCCGCTCCCCCCTCTTTTCTCCCCCCCCCCCCCCCCCCCGGTAGGGTTGTGGCGATTAAACGGTTCCTCAATGGGCTGGACATGCTAGTCGTGGGGGACTGAAGGCGGAGTGAGCTGGTAGGACCGCTCTGGCCCCACACCTACAGGGCATGCTTGCAGTCTGGGGCACCCTGCCTCCTACACTAACGCAGGCCATATCGCTGATACACAAACATCAGGCAGCTGCTGAATATAATAATGACCCCATCCGGGGAGAGAACACAAGAGATATCGTCTCCCTGGACGCAGAAACGGCCTTCGAATGGAAGTACCTCTGAGGTGCTGGAGCGACTTGGGCTGGGGACTGGATTCACCTCATTGGTGAAACTCTTGTACAACGCCCCAACGTGAGTGTTCGGATCAACACCGAATACTTCCAACTACACAGAGGCACAAGGCAGGGCTGCCCACTGTCCCCTGGCAATTGAACCACTGACGATCGCTCTGTGAGATGCGAAAAACTGGAAGGGTATACAAAGAAGGGACAGGGAGCACAGTGTCACCCTGTGGATGACCTGCTCCTCTACATATCGAGCCCAAGGAACGGCCTGAAAGCAATCTTGCAGCTTCTGAGAGAGTTCGGAGCCTTCTCGGGCTACAAACTCAAACCTGGGCAAGAGCGAGACAGTCCTTGTGAACCCGAACGGGGGAGGGGCAGAGCTGGAGGGTCTACCATTCAAGCTAGCCGAAAACACATTCTGCTACCTGGGGATCCAGGGAGCCCATGACTAGACACATCCACAAGTGAAACCTGACCTGTCTGGAAAGAAAAAAGGAAAGTAAAAAGG
Organism: Scyliorhinus canicula; assembly: GCF_902713615.1. Taxonomy (NCBI): domain Eukaryota; kingdom Metazoa; phylum Chordata; class Chondrichthyes; order Carcharhiniformes; family Scyliorhinidae; genus Scyliorhinus; species Scyliorhinus canicula. Next base: position 157,878,291 of record NC_052159.1, read on the forward strand.
ACCTACAGAGATGGGATGCACTCCCGCTTTCCCTAGCAGGGAGAGTACAGACGATCAAAATGAACATACTGCCGAGGTTCCTCTTCCTGTTGAGATCCACACCAATCTTCATCCCCAAGGCCGATTTCCACAAAGTGGACAAAATGATTATGGTGTTAAGAGCCAGAGGATCCCCAAGTCAACACTGCAAAGGAGGAAAAACATGGGCGACCTGGCCCTGCCGAACCTGCAATCCTGCCACTGGGCAGCCACAGCCAAGAGGGTGAGGGGATGGATACGAGAACCCAATAAGGAATGGGTCAGGCTGGAGGGGTCCTTCTGCAAGGAAATGACCCTCCGAGCACTCTACACTGCAACGATCCCATCTCCTGCATCAAGGTGCACACCCTGCCCAGTGGTGGTAGCCGCATTGAAGACGTGGAATCAAATGAGCAACATTTCGGTCTAACCGAGGTGTCCTCCATGACCCCATCTGCGGTAACTGCAAATTCCCACCAGCCATGCTTGACGCCACCTTTAGAAAATGGAGACAGGGCAAGGAGACTCTAGCAGCTAGGAACCTCTACATAGGGGACAGACACGCGACCTTAGACAAACTCACAGCGGACCTAGGCCTGCTGACGGGATAGTAGCTAAGGCACCTGCAAATTAAACAGCTTCTCCATAAGGAGTCGGCAAGGCACTCTAGGGCCCTGAGAGAGACACTGAGAGGAGCTAATCAACACTGACAACGAGGGGGGGGAAACTGTGGGAACATATAAGGACGATTGCTAGACGGGGCAAGACTACCACTGGACAAAAGTAGACTGAAATGGACGGACAAATTGGGGATGGAACTGGGTTGGGGACTCTGGAGTGAAGCATTGAGCAGAGCCAACTCCACCTCCTCCTGCGCTAGGCTGGGCCTTGTGCAGTTTAAAGTGGTGCACAGAGGTCACTTGACGAGAACCCGAATGAGCAGGTTCTTCCCGGAGATGGCGGACAAATCTAAACGGTGCCAGGGAGGCCCGGCCAACAACGCCCACATGTTCTGGGCCTACCCCAGACTTGTCTGATTCTGGACAGCTGCCTTCGAGGTGATGTCCAAGGTTGTGAGGGTGGAGCCATGCCCGAGAGTGGCAGTCTTTGGGGTATCAGACCAGCCAGAACTACTCATGTGGAAGAGGGCCAACGGTCTTGGCTTTGCTTCTCTAATCGCCCACCGGACAATCGTCTTCGGCTGGTGATCAGCAGCACCAGCTACAGATTGGCTGGCAGACCCGTCTGAATTACTCCACCTGGAGAAGATGAAGTTCACCATGAGGGTCAGATGAGGGCTTCCGCTTCGAAGCAAACAGCAACTAGAATGACAGGGGAGGGCATGCACAAGAGACGGGGGCAGGAAGTGGGGGATCCCATGGAAGGCACAAAACAAATCGTAGGGGCAAGGGGAGGAGGGGAAGGGCCACACAGCAACCCCCCCCCCCTCCCCAACACCAGACAACCAGGGGGCTTGTAAAAAAAAAAAACCGTTGCGCATTAGATTCAAACTGACTTATAATTATCAGATACACTTGTGCTGCTACTTTGTAAATATCATTGCTTTATCTGTTAAACTGTTAAAGTGGGAAAATGCCAATAAAAAAGTATATTTTTAAAGTTTGCAGCCTTGCTGAGATCACAGTGAACGGTGCCAGTTTGTCCAAAACTTACTATGTCTCACAGGTACTTTTGGTTCGCCTGTCACCTCCTATCTCACTCCAGATCTTGGAGCATAGAATCTAGGCTAACAATGTAGTGCCGTACACCGGGAGTTAAACGGAGTCTGCACATCAGATGGACACCAGATTCAATGGCACTATTCAGAAAAGCTCAATGTGTTTTCTGGCACCTTGATCAATATTTTGTCCTCTGGCAACATTATTAAACAGATGCAGACTCTGAATGCTACATGTGAGATCATTAATAGAGGCACTGCATTGGTCAGGAAATGCATCCTCTCTGCAGCAACATTAAATACAGCCTTTGTTATTACATGGGTTCTGAGGGGTTTCGGTGTAATTTTCCACTATTCATTCTGAAAGGTATGTCATATTTGAAAATAAAATCTGGACTACTAATGAAAGGAGTGATGGAAAATGTTCCTCCGAGTTTTGTTGCTCATCAAGTGTCTAATTTTTGTATAGGCATCCCTGGCAGAGACAGACAAAATAACTTTGGAGGTGGCAAAGTTGATAAAGGATGATTTCTTGCAGCAGAACGGATACACACCCTACGACCGGTGAATATTCTCTCCTGTTTATCCCTTCCCAACAAGCACGTGCACGTACTCTGTAATGGCCATTTGAAGTATTTTTAGTAAATTATTTACCAACTAAAGCAGTTCCTGTAGTCATAAAAGATTTTGATAGCGTAGACACACAGTATTTCCACTTGTGCAAAAGAACAAAATCAGGGACCATCATTGTATAGCAATTAGCAAGATATCAAATGGGGGGATTCAGAAGAAATGTCTTGGCATTCTCTCCATTTACTATATAATCGTTTACTCCGAGTAATGAGAATGTGGAAATCGCTACCACGAGGAGTGGTTGAGGTGAATAATATAATATCATAATCGCTTATTGTCACAAGTAGGCTTCAATGAAGTTACTGTGAAAAGCCCGTAGTCGCCACATTCCGGCGCCTGTTCAGGGACGCTAGTACGGGAATTGAACCCCGCGCTGCTGGCATTGTTTTGCTTTACAAGCCAGCTGTTTAGCCCACTGTGCTAAGCCAGCCCCTTCAATATCAATATGTTTAAGGAGGTGCTAGATAAACACACGATGGCGAAAGGAATAGAAGGACATGCTGATAGAGTGATGGGCGAAGGATTGTGTGGAGCCCAAATACCGGCTGAATGGCCTGTTTCTGTATTAAGGAATTAGTGGTGATGAAATGTGCATTTGAGACAGCGTTTTCCCCATGTGTGTTTCCTGATTTCTATATAGCTGATGCAGGCACTTAAGAGGGCAGTTTTATAGCCAGAAAAGACATGTGATTTATCTAACTCGAGCCTCAAAAACTCTTGAAAAATGACGAGAGCCTACTGAGCCCTCCTTGCAGTGGTGTGGGGGTGAATTGCATTTTGAGAAACCTCTCTGGAAGAATGGGGTGTTGGTAGTGTAGGCATGATCAGGACAATTGACAGGGGCAGATGAATTGAGCATTGACTTGTTGTATTTGGGAGAGGACTGAAGGTTAGCAATTCATGGAGCCCGAAGTTGCTATGTGCATCTACACATTAAAAGAGAAAGACCGTCTGAGTGAGTGCATAGACTTTGCCCAGTGCTCGCTTTTTTTTTTCAAATTGGTATCTAGGAGAATGAGTATGGAAAGTGAAATGTTGAGGATGTTTTTGTTCCAGAGGGATATGGTTATTGTTTAAACATGGTAGAGACCAGGTTTATATCTGAGAGCAAAGGTCTGAAGAACGAAGGTTGGGTGGACAGATGGGCTTGAGAAATTTAGTTGTGGATTTTGTGGTGTGGTTTTGAAGGCAGTGAGGAATCATTGAGGGAATGAGTTTGAGTGGTGGGGAGCATGTAAGGTTAAAGATTGAAGTCTTGAATTTGGATAATGAAGTGCATGATTTCCTTGTCTTTGAATGTCTGAGATGAGGGTGTTGGATATGGTGGAAGAATATCAGAGGAGGTGACTTGTGGGGAGAAATTAGGGGTTTCCGCTGTCTACAGTGATGCCTGTGGATTTCGATGAGCTTCATTTGACAGATTTTGCAAAGCATAATCCAATTTTGAAGTAGCTGGCAAAATTGCATTGACCGCTGCACTCTGATAAAGCTGTTTTGATTTTCCCCTACCCTCAGCTTCTGCCCGTTCTACAAAACCGTTGGTATGCTCGGAAATATGATTGGCTTCTATGACATGGCTCGTCATGCTGTCGAGTCGACTGCCCAAAGTGATAACAAGATCACCTGGTCGATCATCCGGGAACATATGGGCGAGATTCTGTACAAGCTGAGTTCCATGAAATTCAAGGTAACTTTAGAATAAGCAAAGTTTCTAGCATACTGCCCTGAATGCTTCTCCCTGTTAATTGCACTGCTGACAATTGACTACTGATGGTGGGAAAGAGATGGAGAAGAGAGAAAAGTGCTGTCATTTCACATTGCGACTATCTGTTCTGTGTTTGGATTATGAACTATGGCTGCTGCCAGTTGATATAACCCAACATGATAAAACACTGGATGAAAACAGTTGCCTATACCAAATGGTTTCTGTTGTGAGACTGAATGGGGTCTTCATTTGGGCCCATTCCCATTTATAATTGGTCTGTGACAGTATTTTTCTTATGAAAGGTGCTGCATCCTAGAAATGCACGAGGCTTTTTTTCTCCTGTCAGTATGGGCTTGAGTCAAACCCCGTACTCTGGGAATGTTTAATCAGCAATGGTTCCTGGTTATTTATTCCTCCGTGGATATGGTTTTTCAATATGATCCTGGAGCCATCTATAATTGAAACTTTGTACAACCTCAATATACCATAAAGATTAAAATCCATTTTAATATCAAAAAGCATGTGGAGAATCAACTCTATGCATCTAGGTGCCGGTACAGAGCTGGTTCTGCAATCCCAGCAAGGTGTTGATCTCTTTGTCACTAATTCATGACACTTAATGGAATAAATCTCAGGCGAACAAAAATCAAGTAGTCCTGACCAGATTGATTTTCTTTTCTATTGATTTCACTTGAGCAAAAGACTTCAGTAATATCAATGGTAAAATCTAGGTCTACACTTTTTTATAAATTTAGAATACCCAGTTAATTTTTTCCAATTAAGGGGCAATTTACCTTGGCCAATCCATCTACCCTACACATCTTTGGGTTGTGGGGGCGAAACCCACGCAAACAAGGAGAATGTGCAAACTCCACACGGCGAGTGACCCAGAGCCAGGATCGAACCTGGGACCTCGGTGCCGTGAGGCAGCCATGCTAACCACTGCGCCATTGCGCTGCCCCAGGTCTACACACTTGTGGATAGTTGGGGTTATAGAGCAGGATTTCTGGCCTCACCCGCTCCAAGTCCAGAAATTCCAGTCAGAGGTCAACGGACATTTGAATGGTCCGTCAGATTTTCCATCCCAAGATGATGCAGGCAGGACTGGAAACTTTACCCCATAGTATAAGCCTTCTGTTTTCACTAATTAAACTCTAGTTTCTCATGAGAATCTAACTTGTGAGCTGCAGCCGCTTTTGCAATGAGCTGGGCTGCCCATTCAATATACTGATGCGAAATGGAAAATCTCAGCAAGTCTGTAGGGAGAGAAAAGAGCTAACGTTTCGAGTCCGATTACTTTGTCAAAGCTGACAATATACTGATGCGTTGTCTGAAGTCCCCTATTATTGTGCAACAGTATGGGAGGTCAGCGGAGGCTGCAGTAGCATCCTCGTGCACAGACAAAAAGAGCTGTGTTTGCTGTTTCAGTTCTGTTTAACTAGCTGTCTGTGACAAGGTTTCTGGGGAGTAGCTAATTGTGGCAGACTTGCAGTAAGCAAAAGAGAAGTAAATCAGACCAGAATATGATCATACAGTATAAAGCTGAAGTATATTCTTAACCAGGGGTTTGGGGCGCTTTGTTCATTTCATGCTTACCATTTCTCAAATTATTCAAACAAAGGATTTAGAGTTCCATAGCTCCATTCATAACCTTGGGGCGTCCCAAAGCTAGTCACAACTGAATTTACAGTGAATGTGATATTAATTTGACCTCTCTTCTTGCAGTGCTTTGCCACTTAAAATGCAACGGTGTCTTTCAGCCTGAACGGCACAGATTGATATGAGTACACTCTCTCTTTCCAGGACCCAGTGAAGGATGGTGAGGCAAAAATCAAAGCAGACTACATGCAACTTTTTGAAGACATGCAAACTGCATTCCGTAGTCTAGAAGACTAAAGCCAGTTGTTCCTGAAAATACTTCAAACAAAATCCGGATTGCCCAGTATTTATAGCTGTGTTTCTTGTTTTTGGTTTCCTTGCATTCCTTTTCTACATTTAACATCTTAAATGTTTTGATGTATTCAATGTTCACTGCTCAGACAGAGTTTGATAGGGATAGTTTATTCTGAATGTCTTTGTAGAGGGTGGGATCTGCTTACCAATAGTGAAAAAAAATGTCAGTATTGTGTCTCTGCCATAACTGGTATAGTACACCCTTGGTTTCCTGTAACCAACAGGTCAAGTTCACTTTTAAACCATTGCAGAAACAAATGTGACCACCTCACTTTATTTTTTAAATGCAAGTCAATGGCAAATATGCGTTGTACGGTGTCCATGTATACATACGTGTCTGTATATATATATATTGAAAATAGCTATCTGCACTATTGCAATCATAAAATTCTAGCCTTATCTTTGGATTCTCATCACTTTCATTTCGTTTTCATTTCATTTTTCATTTCATCAGCTGAATCCAAAACATTCAGAAGTAATCCTGTTTTGGCATGAAATACAGCATCAACTTTGAAACCATTCTTGATGTGTAAAGAAACTCTGATGATTCTTCGCCAGAGCACAGCTACCATGGGGAATGCAGTAATAGCCAGCAGAAATACCAGCTCCAATCCTAACAGCATCACCAGCAACTGCTGCTGGTCAACACTGATGATATGCATGCAAAATTTAGCTTGACAGAATTTAGTTAACTTCATTAGATTTTACATTCGTGTAGAAGATAACTGAGCCAGTCTATGCAGCACCATTTTCAAACATTGCAACAGAGCCAGATATACCTTGTCCTACAATTTAAACAAAATAACTAAAGGCTAGGGCTTGGGTTATGTAAGCTCTGCATCCTCCTTAACCTCGATCTAATGTGGAATTGTGCTCAAAGCTGTCAGAGCACTGGCCTCATTCCCCTGAACGCTTTTGGAATCTCTACTTTGATTTGTTTGACGTTCATACCAACTGCTTCCTAAGTTAAACTGAAAATGTTCTTAACCCAGGTGTTTTGGAGGCTTTACAACAGAAAGAAAACATTTTCATCCTGAAAGGCCAAACACTTTTCTGCCATCACTGGGAAAAACCAACCGGTGATTTGAAAGGGTCAGTACACAACAATTTGTAATAAACTTGCTTTATTGGATGGGAAACTGAGTTCGCACACATCTGGATTCAGAAAGCCATCTGTACTGAGTACTGCGCCCAAGGTCAGGTGGTAATGTCCGGAGTCGGGCCGATAAAAAGTACAGTTGATCAGAAATATGCTCAACATCCAATTTTGTTGCTTTCCAGCTGAAAGATAATTGAGGTGGAAGGTTAATGATGATGACCAAACCAAATCTATGAAGTTGAGGGAAAATTAACATGGTAAAGAAGAACGTAATGAAGCTAGGGTTAGTAAGTAAGGAAAATGTTTGTGTTAGTTTTATAAACTAGTAAGATGGGCTCAGGTGAGGTGGTTTTGAAACAATCAAGTTTTATACGGTGCATTGTACCTGCCAGTGTTACCAGTTCAAACACTGTTAGTGTTGGTGCTGCTATTAATTATTTTGCCCCCACTTTTTGTCCTCCGTCTGAGTTATACCTCCCAAGAGCCTGACCCTTGGCCCAGAATGTTCCTCAGTGTGGAGAATATTTTCTTTTTTCCAAGACGATTCTGGTTTGTGGACTACCTGAAACGCTGCTTTGTGGACCAGTTGTATCAATGACTTTGTTGGTATTGTTCAGGATTTCCAGTCCTGTAATAAGATATTTTATTTTGCGAGATAACCGGTGCAAAATTGACTTCCAGGAATTTAGATTATCCAGTTTGCACTGCCAGTTTGTCTAATGGAAGGAGGATGAGTTCATTGAATAGCTGGTATCGGAGATATGTAGAATGTTAAAAAATTTATTGTATTACTCTATTAGATGTGGTTAAAATATTGTAATTACAATTTTTTGTTCTCATGAGGATGCAACTGGTGCATTTGCCTATTAATGGATTGCATTGGCTTTATAAATGATTTCATATTCCATCTGCATGTTTGATTTTTGTCACTGTTCATTTTGCTGCCCGTAATCTGGTTGTGATTGGTGATGAGCATATGCTGGAGGAGATTGGGTGATATTTGTAAATGTGAACCACACAATGCTAAAGGCCAAGCTAGAACATAACTAAAGGAGTAAGGAAAGTCTAGCTTAACTTTAGTTTGGAAAATTATTCACTGCTGCTTAAAAATATAGTGCAAATATTTAAATGTGTGTTAAATATATAGTTTAATGTTTTTGAAATCTTGTCTTCCTCATGAAGCTTACTAAAAGGTCTACTATCATAATTGGAATTATTTATTATTGAGTCTTATAAAACTAAAGGCCTTTGCAATGCATTAAAATTTGTGCTAAAGTTAGCTAAATTATCAAAGCTCATTTCAGCAGTTGTAAATCTTTGATTTGTCAATGTTTGAGATTTCTAGATTCTGGTGCATTCACCTAATTATGCCCATTTTAAATTGGCAGAGATGAAAGCAAGCTAGTTCCCTTTGAGCCAACATTTGAAATGTTAAATTGTGCAATACTTGTGCAAATTAGGTGTTATTTTTGTTTAAATGCTGTTGAAGGAATCTGGCTCCGTTTGGTTTGTCAGGTGCAGTAATTCATTGATTTACCTTTAAAATGTTCATAATCTATTCTGTCCTCGGAAAAGCAAAGGAAATGTTCACGTCCATTTGTAAATAATTTTGAATTTGGTTCTTAGCACTTTCAAACATTTCTTCCCAAAAATAAATTTGGATGGGTGTCAATGCAATGGCTCCTTTTTGAAGATTATTTAAATAATTTCAAATAACTTTTGGGGGGAAAAAAAATAAAGGAAGGCGCTGCAAATCCACCTGGTCTCTGCTTACCAGTGCCTAGAATGTTAGAGCTTTAAAAGTATCTCCAGAGATGATTGTCCACAGCAAATGAAAGGCATTCTACACGTCTGGAATATAAATAGGTAGTTCTTCAACTAACATAATTTTCGTAAGCAGTAGATGCATGTAATTCTGCTTCCAGTTGTGTGAAAATGGGCATTCCCTCTGATCAAATTCATGTCAAAAGCCTTGTAATGCAGCAAATAGCAATGAGATGTGGATGTAATTAATTATTTTGCTGTAAAAGGAATAAGAATATATTGGGAATTAATGCAGTGATGCGACTGTACATTGTGATTAATGTAAGGCAATAATTCAAGTTGTATTTTTCCAGTTTTGATTATGGTAAATTTCACTGTTCAGTAAATTATCTGTGTGCACAGGATGGTTACATTTTTCCTATTTGTTTGGTCATTGTGCAAAATTACATAAAAATAAAAACTATTTAATAAAGTTGCAATGATGTCCAGTGATCAGTATTGATGTTTCAGGTGCCTGAGAAATTGCCTAGGGTCTCTACTATTGGCCTGAATCATCTCAATGGTGAAGTTAAAAGTGTCTGATTCCAGTAATTTGGGAATCTGATCTTTTGACTTAAAAGGTTATTCAAAGATCTTCAGATTGATCACAATTGTTTTCTAAAAAACATTTTTAAGTTAGTTATATAGTTTTTATAATAATATGAACATAGTATATAAGACATTATATAAAAATGGGGAGGCACTGAAAAACGAACAGAAATCTGGGGAGGACCATCATTTTCATTGTCTGTACCCTCCCCGCCAGTGACAGTGGGAGCATGCCCCATCTCCTAAAGTCCTCTTTCATTTACTCAACAATTTGCTCTAGGGGCTTTCCACAGTAACTTAATTTGAAGCTTGCTTGTGAGAAGCGATTTTCTTTTTTCTTTTACAAGACGGGACAAGTTTAGCTTGTGCAATGTCTCCCATTCCCTTGCCACCTGGATCCCCAGATAGCGAAAGCTCCTTCCCACCACTCTAAACGGCAGCTCTCCCAGTTTCCTCTCCTGCCCCCACGACTGGATCGTGAACATCTCACTTTTCCCCATATTCAATTTATACCTGAAAACAGACCGAATTCCCCTACGATCCGCATAATCTCCCCCATACCTCCCAATGGGTCAGAAATATACAGGACCAGGTCGCCCGCGTCGGTGTTCCACCTCTCTTTTCCCACCCCACTCCGGACCAGCCCATTCCAGTTACTAGAAGCTCTTAACAAATTGCTCTATGGCCAGAGCAAACAACAGCAGGGAGAGGAGACACCCTTGCCTTGTCCCTCGGTGCAGCTTAAAATAGCCTGACAACAGCCGATTTTTTCGCATGCTTGCTACAGGTGCCTGATATAGCAACCACACCCATCAATGCAGCCCTGTCCAAACCCAAACCTTCCTAACACTTCCCACGCCACCGTCCTTCTCCAAAGGCCTTCTCCGCGTCCATCACCTCCACCTTCTCTTCGCGCCCCCCCCAACCCTATTGAGGGCATCATGATAACATTTAGGAGCCTTCTAACGTTGACCATAAGTTGCCTGGCCTCCACAAACCCCGTCTGGTCTTCCCCCATCACCTCCGGAACACAGTCCTCTACCCTTGTGGCCAGAATTTTAGCATTCAATGGGGAGATTGGCCTGTATGACCTGCATAGCTCAGGGTCCTTCTCCCGCTTCAGAATCAATGAGATCGAGGCCTGTGACATTGTTGGGGGAAGGACACCCTGCTTCCGTGCTTCATTAAATGCCCTCACCAGCAATGGGCCCAACATCTCAGAACTTGTAAAATTCCACTGGGTAGCTGTCTGGTCCCGGGGCCTTACCCGACCGCATGGCCTCCAGCCCCTCCATTATTTCCTCAATTACAATTGGGGCCCCCAACCCTTCCACCAGTCCTTCTTCCGCCCGGGCACTTCAACTGAACCAGGGACTGCCTCATCCCCTCCAATCCAGCTGGGGGTTCCGACTCGTATAGCTTGCTATAACTCTTTAAACACCCCATTCACCCCTGCTGGGTAGAAGACCGTGTTCCCACTTCTGTCCTTTATACTGGATAAAAGCAAATTACTGCGGATGCTGGAATCTGAAACGAAAGGGAAAATGCTGGAAAATCTCAGCAAGTCTGGCAGCATCTGTAGGGAGAGAAAAGAGCTAACGTTTCGAGTCCGATGACAAAGAGTCATCGGACTCGAAATGTTAGCTCTTTTCTCTCCCTACAGATGCTGCCAGACTTGCTGAGATTTTCCAGCATTTTCCCTTTCGTTTCTGTCCTTTATACTCCCTGGCTGCCTCCCTTTTCCTCAGCTGATGTGCTAGTATGCCGCTTTCCTCAATTGCTCCACCACCTTCCCTGTAGATAACAGCCCAAACTCCATCTGTAGCCTCTGCCGCTCCTTCAGTAACCCTGCCTCCGGGGTCTCTGAATATCTCCTATCCACCTGGAGTATCTCCCCAACCAGCCTATCCATCTCAGCTTGTTCCATTTTATCTCTGTGGGCCCATATCGAGGTTAACTCCCCCCCCCCCCCCCCCCCCCGCCAATAGTTCTGGATGGACTTGCTTACCTGCCTGCATACCCTCTCATCTGTTAATCGTCCCACATCTAACTCCTCAGCGGGCGCTGCCTTCTCTCCTTACCCACCCGTTAATCCACCCAATGTGGGGCATGGTCCAGCACAGCAATCGCCGAATACTCAGTATCGACCACCCCCACCATTAACGCCCTGCTCAGGATTAAGAAGGTGATCCGAGAATATACTTTGTGCACATGGGAGAAAAAAGAAAACTCCTTCACTCTTGACCGTCCAAACCTCATGGATCTACCCCCTCCTCTCCCTGCTCCATGAGATTGATCACAATTCATTGAAGGAATTGATGCCAAGGCTTGCTCCAATTAGTGGGATAGTAGTAGTTGTAACTTTCTGCCTGTGCATGTAACTGAGATTTTTTACAGTGCTCTCAATTATGTATATGGGGCTGGTTTACAGCAATCAAACTTGTCATTGCTGAGCTAGAGGCAAGTTGGGTTGTTCCCCAATGTTTTCAGCACCAACTAATTGAAGAGCCACAAGCATTTTTTCCATTCTGAAACCACATCACAGGAAGTGAAATGTTATAAGGAGAAAAGAATGGCCATGGACAATAAGAAAGAAATCAGTTGTAAGGGATCCAGGTTTTCTGATGCATCAACATTCTACTGTGAGAAGCCGGCCTCGAAAGGATGGGCGCCTGAGGAGGGCAGCACGGTAGCACAGTGGTTAGCACAGTCACTTCACAGCTCCAGGGTCCCAGGCTCGATTCCTGGCTTGGGTCACTGTCTGTGCAGAGTCTGCACGTTCTCCCTGTGTCTGCGTGGGTTTCCTACGGATGCTCCGGTTTCCTCCCACAGTCCAAAGATGTGCAGGTTAGGTGGATTGGCCATGATAAATTGCCCTTAGTGTCCAAAAAGGTTAGGTGGGGTTACTGGGTTGTTGGGATAAGGTGGAGGTGTGGGCTTAAGTGGGGTGCTCTTTCCAACGGCCGGTGCAGACTCGATGGGCCGGATGGCCTCCTGCACTATACATTCAATGATTCTATGATAAGTGCACTATAATCACTTGCCTGAAGAGTGGTATAATTGGTACTCTTTCCTTCATTCATTCTTTGCAATGTATATGGTCATGTACAAGAGTTAATGCAACTGGAAGAACAGACAACTTCGAAAATTTGGATAGTCCACAGGAGATGAGAAAGTGGGAGGTGTAATGCCAAAAGCAGATTAATTAAGGCAGAACAAAAGTGAAACACAGTTTCACCTTCATGTCAAATATTGATATGTAAAGAGAGACTGACTTGGCACAATATTTTCTCAGATGACTCTTTACATAGTTCAAGGATTTTTTATGAGCTTTCCAAGGATGGTTTGGAGAAGGAGAATCTGTCAAGGGAGCAGCTAGAAAACACCTTCACCAACTCCATTGTGCTGGTTTGGGTGCTCCAGAAACCAACCCAGAGCGATCCACTTGTTTGTGAGTCACACTTTCAACAAGTAAAAACTGTTCTGTCAGGCAGCACGGTGGCGCAGTGGGTTACCACTGCTGCCTCACAGCACCAAGGTCCCAGGTTCGATCCCGGCTCTGGGTCACTGTGTGGGGTTTGCACATTCTCCCCGTGTCTGTGTGGGTCTTGTCCCCACAACCCAAAGATGTGGAGGGTAGGTGGATTGTCCACACTAAATTGCATTTAATTGGAGAAAATGATGGGTACTCTAAATTTATTTTAAAAACTGCTCTGTCAGCAAGCTTTAGGACCCGGAAGTGGAGGTGAGTGAGCCCTGCTCCTCCGTGAAAGCTGGACGATGCCCGTCTTCAGTCTAGGGATCAAAGGACCAAAATGGGACAGTGGCAGCATGTTACTTTTTGGAACTAGTAATCCAGAGGCCTAGACTAATGACTAATTGACAAGGGTTTAAATCCAAGCATGGCGGCTTGGAAACAATTAAATCTGGAGTAAAAAGCTAGTATCAGTAATAGTGACCTTGTAATAACTAGATTGTTGCAAAAACCAATCTATTCTTGAGGGGAGGAATCTGCTGTCCTTTCCCTATCTGGCCAGTCCACAGCAATATGGTTGACTTCCATCTCCCCTCTAAAATGCCCGGCAACAGAATGGATGCAGTGACATAGTGGCATTGTCCCTGGGTTGGGAATCCAGTCTGGTTCAAATTTCACCTTGTCAGGTGGCAAAATGAATTCAATAAAAATCTGGAATTAAAAGTCTAAAGATGTTGTTGATTGTTGTAAAAACTCATCTGGTTCATGAATGTCTTTTAGGAAAGGAAATCTGCTGTCCTTACCTGGTCTGGCCTACATGTGAGTTCAGATCCACAGCAATGTGGTTGACTCTTAAAACCCTCTGAAATGACCTAGCATGCCATTCAGCTCAAGGGCATAAGCAATAAATGCTGATTTTGCAGTGGCACATGCATTCTGTGAATGAATTTTTTCAAATATTCCCCATCTAAGCGAACATCTGTGGTGTATTGAGCAAAAGTGAAAACATTTGTAATGAAAGTTAAAAGCATTACTTGTAACCATGTTTTTGCGGGGTTAACTGCTTACAGCACATAACCTAAAATTATACCTATATGTAACACCATTAGATAGTCCTAGTTCCATGCTGACCAGTGTAGCTGAATGCTCATTAGACACTGGCAAATTACTACAAAATGTCTAACATTCAAATCCTATCTTTCTCCCTCTAAGTATTGCACGTCCCAGTGTTTAGAGCTGTCGCTAATTTCATGTTGACCTTGTGTCAGGGAGTGACTACAGTGAGAAACCTATAGTGCGTGGCTATTGTTCCAGTAGTCTCAACAATTCCATCTGCAGCCTAACCACCATGAATCCATTACCAACAGTGTCAACTTTTAGTTTAGAATATGATCGTCCTATGGATTTCCATGGGGTGGCTCAATTCCGGTAATGTCTTTTTGTTCAATGAAAAGTTAATGTTTTTCCCTGTTTACTTTTTTTCTCAAAAGGAGATGCACATGATGAGCTCAATGTTCCAATGTTGCTAAACATATTTAATATGTTTAAACATATCCACCTTGTTGATGTGGGAGGGGGTCATTTCATCAGGGTTTTCATATGAAATATCTGCCTCTTTCGGAAGACTTGAGAATTAAAACCTAATTCAAATGGATATGGGGACTCAATACTGTTGCACTGGCAGTGGTAGAGTATTTTTATTTCTTGAGTAAGCTATGGAAGCTCATGAGAATGGATCACCTGAGATCCACACGCTTGCGTATCCAATAAATCACTCCAAATCGTGACCCTCATTTCTGTGTTTAGCTACTCAAAGCCAGCTAATATTAAAGTTTAACTTTTCACATCACTGAAGAAATCTCACATTTAGGTTGAAGAGGAGAATAGAGGAGGAAAGCTGAATATAGGAACATCCATCTTATCAGTTAACTCACAGTGGATCAACGTTGTCAATTTCTGAACTAAGCTGGAGCAACTTGAGCTGGAGGAAAAGACAAAACAATCATGAGCATTGGACACGAGTGAAGGGGGGGGGGGGGGGGTTCAGCGATGATACCCCTTAAAATTAATAGTTAGCATGCCACTAGAGTAGTTTTACAAAAATTACTTTATTAAGGATTGAGATGAATTATAGGAAGAGTACTGAGTAATCATTATTAACCATTAAACATGTATTTTTAGGATATAGCAGTAATAAGTCATCAATAGTGAAACAATCCAGGGTGCTGGTTCTGTTGTTCTGTTTCTCACAAACAAACAGCACAGGATGTTGAGATTGTGCATAGCTGTCAGAATGAGGATCCTGGCATCAATCATGGGTTGCTTGCGATTCTATTGGGTGAAATTTAAACATTGCTTGTAATTCTATTGGGTGAGTTTAAACATAGCAGCTTCAGTGATTAGATCACATCCAACTGGGGAGGGCTATTGATTTTTGAATGTTATCTATGTGCTGAGTTTGTGTCTTTGTTCTGTAGAAGGACCTTGGCAGCTTTCCAGGTCTTATCTCTCATGTACACGAAAGCAAGCTTGAAGAAAATTAAACCATCTTCAGATTGTTGATGTGTATGCTGTTCTTTGTACTGAGTTGAGCCACAGGAGAAAAGCCCACGTGGAAGCCGACTCAATACACAGGCCTTGAAACCGCTCCTACAACTAGGATGGGAGAATGTTTGGGAACACAAAGATACCATACATGGCTTGTATAGTGACTATAGGAGGAACTCCACAGACTGTTTTACTGCATCATCGATATTCTAAGTGGCCTGTACACAAATCTTATTGTATGCAGTCAAAAAAAAAACACTCGACTGGTATATCTATTTGTATACTTCTGTTTAAACACTGAATGGCAGTTACATTGGAGCTGCCAGGTCCAACAGATTATGGCAGTTAAATGAACAGTACTAATGTGATTCACTCAGGAGTGGAGCATTTCTGTAATTTCTGGAAATGGAGACCTGCCTTTTGTGCTGTGATGTTACAGCAGATGTGGTTTTCAATCGGAGCATCTGTCTAGCATTGTCATGAATAAGTTGCAATTTCTTCCAGCTGAATATTAAGATTGAAGCTATCGTTTTCAGTACCTGCTGTTTGATCCTATCACCCTGTCCTAAGAAGATTATTTTTGAGCAGCAGGGAGTATGTTTAACCCAGTTTTTCTGATGGGGGACCCATGGGTCAGGTGTAAAGCTGAATTTACATCTTGCTCTATGGGGGAAAATCCTTAACCAGTTGGAAACTAACAGAATTGGGTGCAATGTTGGTTTCAGCCCCCATCATCTGGTGCTCTCTGTTAAACTTGCCCCCTGCTTCATCAATGACCTCCCTCCATCATAAGATCAGAAGTGAGGATGTTCGCAGATGACTGCACCATATTCAGCACCATTCGCAACTCCTCAGATAATGAAGCAGTCCGTGTCCAAATGCAGCAAGACCTGGACAATATTCATGCTTGGGCTGACAAGTGGCAAGTTACATTCATACCACACAAGTGCCAGGAAATGACCATCTCCTACAAGAGAGGATCTAACCATCGCTCCTTGACATTCAATGGCATTACCATTGCTGAATCCCCACAATCAACATCCTCGGGGTTACCACTGATCATAAACTGAATTGAACGAGCCATATAAATACTGTGGATACCAGGACAGTTCAAAGGGTAGAAATCCTACAGCGAGCAACTCACCACCTGGCCCCCAAAGCCAGTCCACCATCTACAAGGCACAAGTCAGGGGTGTGATGGAATACTCTCCACTTGCCTGGATGAGTGCAGCTCCAACAACACAAGAAGCTCGACACCATCCAGGACAAAGCAGCCCACTTGATTGGCACCCCCTTCCACATTCAAACCCTCTACCACCGACCAACAGTGGCAGCCATGTCTACCATCTACAAGTTGCACTGCAGTAACTTGCCAAGCTTCCTTAGGCAGAACCTTCCAAACCCACAACAGCTACTATCTAGAAGGATGAGCAGCAGATACCTGGGAACTCCACCACCTGAAGGTTCCCCTCCAAGCCGCTAACCATCCTGACTTGGAAATATATCCCTGTTCCTTCACTGTCGTTGGGACAAAATCCTGGAACTCCCTCCCGAACAGCACAGTGAGTATACTTACATCTCAGGGACTGCAATAGATCCAAGAAGGCAGCTCACCACCATCTTCTGAAGGGCAACTAGGGATGGGCAATAAATGCTGGCCGAACCAGCAATGTCCACATCCTGTAAATTGATGTTTAAAACTTCTCTGATTTAACTAGCCCTCTATACTCAGTAAAGTAAGCCCCTTCAATATGCTTAAATATATGGATCACACCAAATGTATTCCATTTCTCACCTTCTTTATCACTACGATGTATATTTTTATGCCTAAACCTGCAAACCTCCATATTGAGCAAAACAGAGAACATTGAGGTAAACATGCTCTGTACGCTTAATGCCTTTTAAATCTTTCCTGTAGTTTTGTGCCCAGGATTGTCCACGATACTCTAGCTGGGAAGCATTTGTTTCAAAATCTACAAAATCCCAGAGAGAATCATTGGGTTGTTTTCTTTACCTAATACTGAAAAGTTTTCTCCAGGCTCTAGTACTAACTATGTTGTGCTGTTTAATACCTTTCTTTCTCTTCTCCGTGATTATGTAATCAATTCTATTTGTAAATGAATCCCAATATCAGATTAGCCTTTTGCAAAAAAAACGTGCATGGTTGATATTATCCAATTTCTCATTTGCTTGTCACAATGGAGTTAAAATTGGCTCCTCTACTTGTATGCCAGTCTTTAAGATGACATTTTAGATGTCAGCTTCACTGGAGGGTTAATGAATTTGGTACAGTGCAAATTTATCTCACCTGGTCGTGTGTCTAATTTTTGACATGGCATCTTTTCTCTCAAGCGTGGCACAATAATTGTCATAAATCCAACTAAGACAACAGTACTTGCTGCAACAATCCCAATCGTGCTTCCCAACATTTCTTTAATACCAAAAGCACCTGCAAGAGAATAAGATTAAAAGTACACACCTTAATCAGAAAAATAGCATGTCACTCCATAAACACATAGTAACCCCCCAGCTTTTTGTATGTACCCTATCCTCTTGGATCCACCACTGGCCTCGGCTCTATGTTTGTAATTCCATGTTTAAACCCCTCTGCTCCTAAAATAACTGCTCCCCTTTTAAGACCACGTTTAAACACACCTTCTCATATACTTCCTTTGACTCAATGTTCATCTTCATGATTATTCTGTTTTTGAAGCGCTTTGGCCGTTTTCCCTCTATTATTTGCACTAAATAAATGTAAATTACTGTCATATTCTTTAGTGCTGAATAAAGGTCTCCATAATAGACCAAATTTATGTTGAAACCAGGTCTTACAATGTGAGAGGTGGAATTCGTATCTTGTTATCTGGGTTGGACATTTATAGGACATTCGGACATTTGGACATTCGGGTAGCATGGTAGCAGTGTGGATAGTTTCACAGCTCCAGGGTCCCAGGTACGATTCCGGCTTGGGTCACTGTCTGTGCGGAGTCTGCACATCCTCCCCGTGTGTGCGTGGGTTTCCTCTGGGTGCTCCGGTTTCCTCCCACAGTCCAAAGATGTGCAGGTTAGGTGGATTGGCCATGATAAATTGCCCTTAGTGTCCAAAATTGCCCTTAGTGTTGGGTGGGGTTACTGGGTTATGGGGATAGGGTGGAGGTGTTGACCTCGGGTAGGGTGCTCTTTCCAAGAGCCGGTGCAGACTCGATGGGCCGAGTGGCCTCCTTCTGCACTGTAAATTCTATGATAATCTATGATAATACTAGATCCCAGCTCCATCAACATAATTTGTTGAGTATCAATTTTAATACAGAAATAGTTGTGCACTAAGAATGAAATATAAAATGTTCAAAATACTAAACCATATTTTAAGACTTGTGTCATCAATCGTCAACTAGAAATTAGGAGGATTTACTTTTTTTTTTAAACCAAATTCCTACATTACAATTGAGTAAAAACATTTGAATTAGGAGCAGGCGTCGGCCACTCAGCCTCTTGATTGACACTGCCAATCAATAAGATCATGGCTGATCTAAATGTAACCTCCCACCTATCCCGATAACTTTTCACTACCTTGTTTATCATCTAGCTCTGCCTTTAAAATATTCAAAGACTGCTTCTACTGTCTTTTGAGGGAGAGAGCTCCAAAGACTCACGGCCCTCAGGGAAAAAAATCTCCTCAACTCTTTCTTAAATGGGCAACCTCTTATTCTAGGTCACCCCTATTTTTCGACTCTCTGACAAGGGGTCCTCTCCATGTCCACCCATTCAGCACCCCTCAAGATCTTAAAAGTTTCAATCAAGTAAAATAAGGGCCACAGTCGATGGAACTGGAGGTGGTTACAGAGAAATGAGAGACAATAAAGAGATTTAATTACATAGAAGCATATTATTAATTAATAAAGTAATTTGTTGCCTTTGAAGGAACTTTTCAGAGTTTTTTTTAGCTGCAAAGGATTACAACAGGTCAAATGTTCTCAGGAATGGCATCACAGTCAGCTTGCCATTCTGCTCCTTTTTGCTACACCACGATGGGCTCCATATTTCTGGCTTGGACTTCCAGTCTGGGCTTCGTCAGAATTGCAGAGCATACCTTTTCTCAGAGACTTTCCTTATAGGTCAGGATCGGAATCCAACCATGCCATCGTTTTACAGCACTGGATGCTGGATTTTGTTAAACTCATGACAAGTGGGAGACTTTAAGAACATTGGGTTCTTGACCTTTTTTGAGGCAATGTCCAAGATTGTGGGGGTGGAGCCATGCCCAAAAGTGGCAATCTTTGGGGTTTCCAAACAGCCAAAACTCTTTATGGGGAGCGGGGAGGGGGGGGGGGGGGGGGGGGGGGGGGGCAGCCTCCCTAATCGCCCGCCAAAGAATCCTGCTCGGCTGGCGATCGGCAGCACCACCCAAAGCTGCAGTCTAGCTGTCCAAAACTGGCTGTGTGCAATACCTCCTGGAGCGAATCATTCTTTCCTCAGTCTTTCACATAAACTAAAATATTGGGGTTTTGGTCCAGTATCCTAGCCACTATTGGGGTCTGGTCTGGGATCATAACAGTCTTCATTCACTAACACAATGAAAAGTTATTTAAATGTCCGAAAGCTTTTCATATACAAAGTAAACAGGTAAGGTGGCAGAGTGGGTATGTTTGCAGCATGGGTATGGTGGCTGGAAGCATGTTATGGCAGAATGGTAGATGGAAGGATGGGTAGGATGCCAGCTGGGTATGATTTTTTTTTAATGCATTTTATTCAAACTTGTATCAAAGTAGGTTACAGCAAATAAACACCCTGGGAAACATTCTTCCCAACAGTCAACTATACAGTTTGTACACATTTTTCTCCTTTTTCACCCCCCCCCCCCCCCCCCCCCCCCACACCCAAACCCCTGCGACGAACAGCTCCTCAAACACGGTCACAAGCATCCCCACCTTTTCTCAAACTCCCCCGCTGAGCCCCTTAACTCATACTTTATCTTCTCTAATCACAGGAAGTCATACAGGTCACCCAACCATGCTGCTACCCCCAGTGGCGATGCCGACCGCCACTCCAGCAAAATTCTTCGCCATGCAATCAGGGAGGCGAAGGCCAAGACTTCGGCCTTCCTCCTCTCCATGAGCTCCAGCTTCTCGGAAACCCCAAATATCGCCACCAAAGGGTCCGGTCCACTTCCTCCTCCACTATCCTGGCTAAGACCATGAACATTCCCGCCCAGAATCTTCCCAATTTTTCACAACCCCAAAACATGTGCGCATGATATGCTGGCCCCCGCCCACACCTCTCACACTCATCTGTTACCCTCTGAAAGAACCCACTCATTCTCGCCCGAGTCATATGCATCCTGTGCACCACCTTAAGCTGTATCAGGCTCATCCTTGCACAAGAGGAGGCCCAGTTTACCCTTCGCAGTGCCTCACTCCATACTCCCCAATTGATCTCCATTCCCAACTTCGCTTCCCATTTCTCCTTGATCTTCACCACCCGCTCGCCTCCCTGCTCCCCCAGTCACTCATATATATCCCCAATTCTTCCCTCCCCTTCCACATCCGGAAGCAGCAGTCACTCCACCAGGGTGTATCCCGGCAATCTAGGGAACCCCTTCCAGACCTTTCGTGCAAAGTCCCTAACCTGTAGATACCTGAACTCACTACCCCTCGGCAGCTCTACCCTCTCCCTTAGCTCCTCCAGACTGGCAAACCCTTCCTCCAAAGGCCCCATTTCCCTCCATCTCCTGTATACACTATCCATCCCCCCCGGCTCAAACCCATGATTCTCGCACAGTGGCATTAGCACCGACATCCCTTCCACCCTAAAATGCCTTCTCAGCTGATTTCATATCTTCACTGTGGACTGCACCACTGGGCTCCCTGAATACCTACTCGGAGCCATTGGCATTGCTGCCGTCATCATAGCCCTCAAACTAGACCCCTTACAAGATTCCTCCTCCATCCTAACCCACTCTACCCCTTCGCCTTCCCACCACCGCCGCACCTTGTCCACATTCGTCGCCCAATAATAATGAAGCAAGTTTGGCAACGCCAACTCTCCCCCCTGCTGCCTCTGTAGCAGGGTCCTCCCCACCCTCGGCACCTTCCCCGCCCATACAAAGTCAGAGATGATTGTGTCTACTTTCTGAAAAAAGGTCTTTGGTATAAAGATCAGGAGAGCCTGAAAGATAAACAAGAACCTTGGCAGAATATTCATTTTCACCACTTGGGCCCTCCCCACCAATGTTAAGTGCAGTGTATCCCACCTCTTAAGATCCTCCCCGGCCTCCTCCACCAACTTTGTTAAGTTCCACTTATGGAGCCCCGTCCATTTCCTCGCTACCTGAATCCCCAAGTACCTAAACCTACCCCTCGCTACCGTAAATGCCAGCACATTCACCGGGAATACCTCGCTTTTCCCTACATTCAACCTGTAGCCCGAGAACCCTCCAAACCTCCCCCATAATCCTTCCCATACTCTCCAACGGATCCGAAACATACAGCAAGAAGTCATCGGCAGAGTGACACCCGATGCGCCCTCTGTCCCCTCATTATCCGCTGCCATCTGCCAGCCCCCTGAGAGCCATCGCCAATGGCTCTATGGCCAGCGCAAACAGCAGCGGCGACAGAGGGCACACCTGCCTCGTACCCCTGTGTAAGCCCAAGCTTCGTGAGCTCATATCATTCGTCCTCTCCCTCACCCTCGCTCTTGGCGCCACATTCAGCAACCGCACTCATGCCACAAATCTTGGCCCAAACCCAAACCTTCCCAAAACTTCGAACAAGTACCACCACTCGACCCGATCAAACGCTTTCTCCACGTCCATGGACACCACCACCTCCGGTACCTGAGCTCTCGACGGATTCATCACCACATTCAACAGCCGTCTTATATTACTCGCGATCTGCCTGCCCTTCACAAAGCCGGTTTGATCTTCTGTAACCACCCCCGGGACACAATCCTCCCCGTCAACAACTTAGCCAATACTTTCACATCCGTGTTCGTGATATGGGTCTATACGACCCACATTCCACCGGATCCTTCCATTTTTTTGGGATTTGTGTGCTAACTGCCTGCTTCACCGTCTCCGGCAACTCCCCCTTCTCCAGTGCTTCATTAAACACCCCCAACAGGTGTGGTGCCAGGTCCGCCACAAATTCCTTATAAAATTCTGCCAGGTACCCATCCGTCCCAGGGGCCTTCCCCGATTTCATACCTCTGATACTATCTAGCACCTCCCTCAGCCCCAGCGGCTCCTCCAATGCCTGCCTCTTTGCTTCTTCCGCCTGGGGAAATTCCAGCTCATCCAGAAACTACCACATGTTCCCCTCCTCTCCTCCTGGATCTGCCTCATAAAATCCCTGGTAATACTCTCTAAAAGCCTCATTTATCTTCCCTGGCTCCGACACCACATCCCCAGTCCCAGCCCCTGGACGCAGCCTGCCTCCGCAACTGGTGCGCCAGCATGCAGCTCGCTTTCTCCCCATACTCGCATTGCACCTCTCTTGTCCTACGCAGTTGCCCTCCCCGTTGTCAGCCTGTGTTATGGGAGAGGTGTTTTCAGAACCCCAAAATGTATGGAGTTCAACCAACCCCCACTTTTAATAGATTGTTGCTTTTGAAGCACACGGCTTGTTCCCCAGGTGTAGTATTACAATTATGGACACGTGGTTTTTAAAACAAAACAATGTATATTCCATGAACTCAAATTAACCTTTTAAATAAACATTGGATCTCTTAACACCCCTTACTCCAAAGATAACCCCGAAAATAATACACTACCCAATCCTGCAGACTGTTCCTTTACACATCCAAAAGACTTAACAAATCCTTCAAACAGAAGCACATTAGATTTATATTCAATACTGAGACCTTTTTACAATTCCGATTTCACCAAAGGATTAAGAGATAGTCCTTCATGGCAGAGATCACCAGCAATGCAGCTCACAGCCACATCCAAGCTTTCTTCAAACTGAAACTAAAACTCCCAAAGAGCAGAAGTGAGCTCAGCTCCCCCCCCCCACCCCCGTGTCATCACTTCAGTAATATGATCAGCTGCATTTCTTAAAGGTACATTTCTGAAACACCCAATTCTTAAAGGCACTCTCACATGACACCTCCCCCCAAGAAAAAAAGAATAAACCATCAACATCAAGATGGTTTCATTTTTGACTTTTGCACCATCCACTAAGAAATGCACACAGTAAATATACGTTTTCGTTTTTTTTAAAAACAACACACGCAAACAGACATAATAATAAATCCATTTTCCCGTTCTTCTTCCGCCAACCGAAATCCTTCCATTCATCACATTCATGAAAAAGCATCGGCTATCACATTTTCCCGTCCTGCCACATGTACTATTTTTAAATGAAATGGCTGTAACAATAAACTCCAGCGAAACAGCCCTGTTATTCCGGAATCGCTCCAAAAATGTCAAAGGATTATGATCAGTATATATAATGGTGTCAGATGGATCGCTCGTCACATAAATGTGAAAATGTTGCAAAGCCAGCACCAAACTCAAAGTCTCCTTCTCAATCGTCGAATACGTTTTCTGGTGAGAATTCAATTTCTTTGAAAAATAACCAACAGGCCGCCCTAGCCCTTCGTCGTCGTCTTGTAGAAGCACCGCACCTACACCCACATCACTCGCATCAACAGCCACTTTGAATGGTTTGGTATAATTTGGGATGTCTAACACAGGAGCAGTGGCTAACACAGCCTTCAGGCCGTCAAATGCCTGTTGACACTCTGCTGTCCACTGGAATTCGTTACGCTTCTTGAGCAAGTCCATCAGTGGAGCGACCACACTGCTAAAATTTGGTTCAAATTTCCGGTAAAATCCACTCATACCAAGAAACTGCATTATTTCCCGTCGTATCGAGGGTATCGGAAACTCCCCGATAACTTTTGTTTTCACATCCCATGGGACCATTCGACCCTGTCCGATTGTATGGCCAAGGAAAGTGACTTGGGTTTTTCAAAATTCACTTTTGGCTCAGTTTATCACCAAACCTGCCTCCTGAAGTCGATCGAATAACTCCCTCAGATATTTTAAATGTTCTTTCCATGTCTGGCTGAAAACTACCAGATCGTCGATGTATACCGCACAATTGGGTAATCCTGAAACGACTGTATTAGTTAACCGTTGAAATGTTGCTGGGGCGTTTTTCATGCCAAATGGCATAACTTTGAATTGGTATATACCATCTGGAGTCACAAAAGCTGAAATTTCCTTCGCCCTTTCAGATAAAGGTACTTGCCAGTAACCTTTCAGTAAATCAAATTTGGAAATAAAAGCGGATTGTCCCACTTTCTCAATGCAATCCTCCAAACGTGGGATAGGATAAGAGTTCGTTCTTGTAACTGCATTCACCTTTCGATAGTCCACACACAGCCGTTGGGTACCGTCTGGTTTAGGTACAATCACTATGGGTGAGCTCCATTGGCTGAAACCCACTTCAATTATGCCACTTTTAAGCATACTCTCAATCTCTCTGTTAACCTGTGCCAATTTTAAAGGGTTAAGTCGATATGGATGTTGTTTGATCGGAACAGCATTTCCCACATCTACATCATGGATAGCCATTTTAGTACTTCCCAATTTATCTCTACAAACTTGCCCATGTGATATCAATAACTCTTGCAGGTCAGTTTGTTTTTCCTCTGGAAGGTAACTTAACAATTCATCCCAATTTTTAAGAACATCCTCATTTTCCAATTTAATTTGAAGTATGTCAAATTCACAGTCATCTGGATTTGGTTCGTCACTGAGTTAGAATCATTAAAACCTCCTTTTTCTCTCCTTCCCTTTCAAAGTACCGTTTAAGCATATTCACATGACACACTCGGTGAGTCTTCCTTCTATCTGGTGTTTTTACCACATAATTCACCTCACTTAATTTCCTTTCAATCTGATACGGTCCACAAAACTTAGCTTTTAAAGGCTCCCCTCCCACTGGTAACAACACTAAAACTTTATCTTCAGTGGAAAAACTACGAACTGTGGATTTCTTGTCCGCTACCCGTTTCATCACATTTTGTGCAACTTTCAAATGTTGTCTAGCCAATTCACCTGCTCTATTTAATAATTTCCTAAAATTTGACACGTAATCCAATAGTGTAATTTCCGATTTCTCACCCACCAATTTTTCTTTGATCAATTTAAGTGGTCCTCCTACCTCATGACCAAAAATTAGATCAAAAGGACTAAATTTGGTTGAATTATTAGGTGCATCCCTAATTGCAAACGCACAAATGGAATTCCTGTATCCCAATCCTCTGGATAATCTTGACAATAAGTCCTCAACATTGTCTTTAATGCCTGAGTCCACCTTTCTAACGTTCCCTGCGGTTCTAGATGGTATGCAGTTGATTTAAATTGTTTTATTCCTAAGCTATCCATAACTTCTTTGAACAACTTTGAAGTAAAATTCGATCCTTGATCCGATTGAATTTCTGTGGGTAGTCCATATCTAGGAAAGAATTTAAGTAACTCCTCCACAATCCTTTTAGCTGTAATATTACGTGCTGGAATGGCGTCTGGAAACCTAGTAGACACATCCATTATAGTTAAAAGATATTGATTCCCACTTTTGGTTTTAGGAAGCGGTCCTACACAATCAATTAGGACCCTTGTAAAAGGTTCTTCAAATGCTGGAATGGGTATTAAGGGCGCTGGTTTTATCACTGCTTGAGGTTTCCCTATCACTTGACATGTGTGACATTATTGACAAAATTTAACTACATCTTTATGTAGTCCAGGCCAATAAAAATGTTTCTGGATTTTAACTCGAGTTTTCCTTATTTCCCAAATGACCTCCCACTGGTACCTCATGTGCAACGCGCAACACCTCCTTTCTATACCCTACCGGCAATACTACTTGATGAACTTCTGCCCACTTTTCATCCGCCTGCATATGTACAGGTCTCCATTTTCTCATCAAGACATCACTTTTACAGTAATAACACTCTGGTATACTCTCAGATTTCTCTTCCATCTATGCTTTCTGATCATCCGTTTTATTTCTACATCTTTCTGTTGTAACTCCGCCAATTTTCCTGAACTAAAAATATCCGCCTCATCCTCCACCTGTTCTTGTTCTTTTTCAACCCTCTGATCAAAAAACGTTTCTGATAATTGCACTTCAACTTCATCTTCACTCTTTGATTTCTCCTCTTGTCTTAACCTGTGACTTTGCGACCTTGTTAATACACAATCCGTAAAAATTCCAGGATATCCCCTTCAACACTTCAGTTGTCTGATTTTCCACTGGCTTATCAACCACAGTAGGCATCACTCCCACCTGTGATCCAGCTATATCATTACTCAAGATAAACTGTATTCCCGGACAAGATAGTTTCACTGTTACTCCTACTACCACTTCACCACTCTTCACTGGACTTTCCAACCTTACCTTATATAATGGAACGCTACTCCTCTCACCCTGAATTCCATATATCACCACCTTTTCTGGCAACATTCTTCCCAAACTACATAATTCCTCATCTCTTACTATTAAAGATTGACTAGCCCCTGTATCTCTTAAAATTGTGACTTCTTTACCTGTTCCTCCTGATTCACATGAGTAAACTTTACCCATGCAAGTAAATTCTTTAAAGACATCTGGCACCTTCTTAACAATTACTTCTTAAACAGGCTGTACAATCGTTTGCACCTCCTTCGCTTCCCTTGGGCTTTCCTTTACCACTCTAACAAATCCCACTGTCGTATCCTGTTTTACCACATCAGCCTTTCCAGTGCTTTTCTTCAACCACCAACACGGTGACTAGTTCATTACAGTGAAAACAGTTGAAACTTTTCATTTCTTTTCCACCCTCCTGGATTTTTTTAAAAATCTGAGGTACACTCTCTTTATTGTCCCCCATCAGATCACCTTTACCTTTACCACTTGAGTATTTCTCATGTCCCCAGTTTCTATCCCTCACCGGCTGAAATTGATGTCGGAAACCAATTTTTGATTTAAGAACTAATTCATAATCATCTGCCATTTCTGCTGCTAATCTTGCAGGTTTAACCCTCTGTTCTTCCACACGAGTTCTCACTACATCAGGAATTGAATTTTTAAACTCCTCCAAAAATATAATTTCTCTGAGAGCTTCATACGTTTGGTCTATTTTCAAAGCCCTTATCCACCTATCAAAATTACTCTGTTTGAGCCTTTCAAAATTCACGTATGTTTGACCAAATTCTTTCCTTAAATTTCTAAACCTTTGTCTGTAAGCTTCAGGCACTAGCTCATATGCACTTAAGATGGATTTCTTCACCTCCTCATACGTTCCAGACACCTCCTCCAGTAGTGATGCAAACACGTCACAAGTTCTACCTACCAGCTTTGTTTGAATTAGTAACACCCACATGTCCTGTGGCCATTTCATTTGTTTAGCTACCTTCTCAAATGAAATGAAAAGGCTTCCACTTCCTTCTCGTCAAACCTTGCCAATGCTTGGACATATTTAAATAGATTCTCACCAAGCCTTCGACTTTGACGCTCTTTCTCACTATCCTCATCACTATCATCCAACTGTACGTTTCCCTTTACATCTGCCAATTTTAACCGACTGTCTTGTTTCATGGCTATTTTCTGAAGTTCAAACTCTCTCTCTTTATCTTTTCCCTGAACTGCATCTCCCTTTCTCTTTCTTTTTTTTCTGCTAGGGCTATTCTTTCTTTTCTCCTTTCTTCTCTCTCATTTTCTTTTTCCTCGCTCTCTCATTCGTATTCAAGCCGCTTTAATTCTTTCTCATCTTCCATTTGTTTAATTTGCAACTGAATTTTTGCCATTTCCAATGGGTCAAACTGTATCTCAGGCAACTTTAAATGCTTAGCCACCGCCATAATTACCTCATGTTTTCGCATTTTGTCAGGTAATGTTAACTGCAATGCTTTTGCCAAATCTAACAGTCTGCTTTTAGTCTCTGTCCGTAAGGTGCTGCGTGTGACAGTCTCCACCCCCAAAAACTTCCGAGCCTCTGAAAGAGCCATTGTCCACAACACATTTAACTAAAATATCACACGAAAAAAGCAACAATCCTTCACTGTCTTTAAGTTCACAAAAGCCAATCCAATAGATAGACTTTTATCCCCCTCGAGTCCCCAATTGTTATGGGAGAGGTGTTGTCAGAACCCCAAAATGTAACATGGAGTTCAACCAACCCCCACCTTTAATGGATTGTTGCTTTTGAAGCACACGGTTTGTTCCACAGGTGTGGTATTACAATTATGGACACATGGTTTTTAAAACAAAACAATGTATATTCCATGAACTCAAATTAACCTTTTAAATAAATATTGGATCTCTTAACACCCCTTACTTCAAAAATAACCCCAAAAATAATACAACACAACCCAATCCTGCAAACTGTTCCTTTACACATCCAAAAGACTTAACAAATCCTTCAAACAGAAGCACATTAGATTTATATTCAATACTGAGACCTTTTTACAATTCCGATTTCACCAAAGGATTAAGAGATAGTCCTTCATGGCAGAGATCACCAGCAATGCAGCTCACAGCCACACCCAAGTTTTCTTCAAACTGAATCTAAACTCCCAAAAAGCAGAAGTGAGCTCAGCTCCCCCCCTGTGACATCACTTCAGTAATATGATCAGCTTCATTTCTTAAAGGTACATGTCTTAAACATCCAATTCTTAAAGGCACTCTCACATAACACCTGTCAAATTGCCCCTGCAGCTTTTTCCTCCTCGCCAATCCCTCCACAGTGGACACCCTTGAATATTCCCTGTCCACCTCCACTATCTCATTCATTAGACGGTCATGTTCCGCCCTCCTTTCCTTATTTGCACGAACCGTAAATTAGATAATTTCTCTCTGGACCACTGCCTTCAGTGCTTCCCAAAAAATGCCCGCCGACACCTCCCCATTCTGATTGAACTCCACATAATCCCCAATTGCCAACCGCCTTATCACAAAAACCTCCATCCGCCAACAACCCCGAGTCAAACCTCCACCCCAGCCTCTGCTGTCGTCCTGTACTGAACTGAATATCCAGCCAGTGGAGTGCATGGTCCAAGATAACTATCCCTCATACTCTGCCCCCTCCACCCCAAACAAAATCTCCCGACTCACTACAAAGTAATCAATCCTCGAATACACCTTATAGACGTGTGAAAAGAAGGAATATTCCCTTCCCCCCCTAGGTTCTGAAAGCACAATGGATCCACCATACCCATTCTCTCCATAAACCACCCCCCCCCCCACCCTCCCCAGCTCCCTTGCCAGTCGTACCCTACCCATCGACCTGGGCTCGATCTATCCACCTTCGGCTCCAGGACACAGTTAAAATCTCCTCCCATGATCAATTGGTACGTGGCCAAATCCGGGATTGCTGCCAGCAACCCCCTCATAAAACCCACATCATCCCAATTTGGGGCACACACATTGACCAACACTACTGGTGCCCCTTCCAATACCCCACTCACAATCACATATCTCCTACCTGGATCTCTCACCTTCTTCGCACTCACAAATCCCATTTTTTTGCTTCCTTAACCTAACCTGGTCCTTCACACGGAGGTGTGTCTCCTGCAAAAAGACAACCTCCGCTTTCAAGCTCCTGAGGTGCGTGAACACCCGCGACCTTTTAACCGGCCCATTCTGTCCCCAGACGTTCCACGTTACCAACCTTACCGGAGGCTTGTGCCTCCATTCTCCTCTACTGTCCGTCATCTTCCCCACTTAACTCCTGCCCCTTTAATTCCAATCTGTACCTAGCCCATCCAGATGGCCCCTTTCTTCGCTCTTGACTATGTCATCTCTCACACCCTGCCATGTCGCAGAAACCCACCCCCCGCTTTTCCTCTTCCCCTTCTTCCCCCCCCCCCCCACTTCCTCTTTCCTCCCTCCCCCCGGCCACCCCTCTTGCCCTTCTCCCCCACCACCTCACTTCCGTTCACCAGCATAACCTGCTAGCATGGCTGCCCCTGCCCAAAGGCACATCTCCTACTGATGTCCCCCTCCCTCTCCCCCCCCCCCCTCCCTCCTCAGCTCAAAGAAGAAGGCCTCCTGCTGGCCTTACCCCCCCCCCCTCCCCCCCCCCCCCCCCCCCCCCACCCAAACAATTCTCCTGAATTCCAGGTAGCCTTCCGGATAAATCCGGACGTTATTTCCCTCCCAGTCGCAGCTCTTTCTCACCAAATTTATGGTCTCACGATCACCGCCCGCAGCGGCTCCCCACCTCTAGGCTTTTGCCTCAGAGACCTATGCGTTCGGTCCAATTCAGGTGCCTTATCTAGCACCCCTTCTGCCACCAGTCCCGTCAGCATTTTCAAGACGTACCTCGTGGCACTCACACCTTCCACTCCTTCAGGCAGGCCCACTCTTCACAGGTTCTGTCTTCAAGGCATTCTCCTGCTCCTCAACCTTTGCCCTCAGCGTTTTACAAAGATCTCCTAGGAGCCCAACCTCCGCCTCCAGAGCCACCACACGATTGCTGTGGTCCGAGATCACTCCTTCAATCTCCCGAATCTGTAACCCCTGCACCTCCAAACACCTCTCCATCTGCTCCAAAGTACTCTTCAGGGGTGCCACAGCTTCTGCAATGGCCTTTGCATGATCCTCATGCATTTCTTTCCTGTTTATGGAATTTGTCCTTGATAAAAGTCATCAGTTCCTGTATCTGGGGTCTTACAGCTTGCCCCTCCCCCACCTGCATGCTGGAAGAAACTGTCTGTGAAGCACAAGACTGTTTCAACTTTCCAGCCAAACCTCTCACTGTTTTCTGCCGGGTCCGGTGATCAGAAGACATACCATTCCAGGGATAAACTACTCCTTTAACATTCACCTATGCTTTTTCATCAAAATTCCACCTGGATCCGGGTAAAAAGAGCACTTTTCTGTGACTTTGAACAGGAACAGCCCTTTATGTGACCAATCACTCCATGGTCACAAGCGGAAGTCGCCAGCTGTGTATGATGGCACAGTCATAGGTGGCAGGATGGGTATGAAGGTCATATATGGCTGGGTGGCAGTATGGTAAGGTTGGGTCAGGCCAGGGGTGGGAGTCGGTCAGGTAGAGTCAGAGGGTTGGGGGGGTGGAGGTCAGAGAGTCGAGGGTGGGTGGTGGGGGCTCAAGATGGGGTGAGAGAGTCGGGGGAGCAGGGGGTCCTAGGGTCGTGGAGCAGTCTGAGGCTCAGTGGTGAGTTGGAGGGTCAGGGAAGGGCAAAGGAGAGGGGGTGTCAGTGTGGAGTCAGCGGAAATGTTAGTTCTTTAATTACCCAGGAGTTAGACTGGTGTTTTCCTGTCTAATATTTCCTTGGCAACTGAGATGGAAACCTTCAAAGTGTCTGAATCTATCCCAGGCTTTTTGGAGAGTTCTAGATACAGGGGAATTGCTTACTGAAGCTGAAAATTTGCGGGCAGTTCCCACCCAGGTGCTCTGGTTTCCTCCCACAAGCCCGAAAGACATGCTTGTTTGGTGAATTGGACATTCTGAATTCTCCCTCTGAGTACCCGGACAGGTGACTATGGTATTTTCACAGTAACTTAATTGCAGTGTTAATGTAAGCCTACTTGTGACAATAATAAATATTATTATTATTATTACGAAGTGTTTGTGTTGAGACTTACAAGGCAAATCATAGTACATCTTCCGTGGTACGTCCAGCCTCCAGCTACCTAGAAACTGGAAGATCTGGACCAATGTAAAGTTACCTGTCTTTGATTTCACGATGAGGTGTGTACCATCACCATTCAAAGTTGTCCCATTAGCAAATGTTACCGAACAGAAATAAATTCCATCATCATTCTCGGTCACATTTAGAATTGTAATGGAAGCGTCTCCGTTTGATAGTTGTCCAGTTAGAAGCACTCGACCAGAATATTTACCAAATACAGTTGTGTTGTCTCTTACAATAGGTAACTTCTCAGTGAGGTCTTCCCTGTACCACGATACAGAGATTTTGCCTAAATAAGTAGCATCATGGTGATACCAGCACGGCAGAACTGCTGACTTTCCCTTCCCAACTTTCAGTTTGTTGATACCTTGATCCACAGATGGTTGTTGGGAAAGTTCCTCCTCAGTGATAATTCTTTCAACAACGTTTGCTGCATCTGACTCCACAATTCTTTCAGAAACCAATAATTCATTCCCAATAGGCCAAAGGCTGGTTGTTGCAACTGTTTTCAAAGATAGAGTTGTATTTGCAGTCACATTGCCTCTTCCATTCGCCATAGTTTCATTATGCCGGGTTTTCAGGTGAATGAAGACAGAGGTGGTTCCATTTTCAGCTACATGATCAGTTTTGATGGATGCATCTGTTTATATAATAATGAAGAAATAATCAGAACGTTTATGGGCTATAACGTCGCAAAAGGCAGGCACGATTTCCTCTGTATATGAAATGGGGAAATTGATTATAAAGGAATGCACATATGGTTTTCCTCATGGTACACAGAGCAAATCTCCCATCTCGATGTTCATTAAGTAGGAGATAACATTGGGTAAACATGGAGAAACCAGGGCCATACAAATAAAACAGTCAATAATAAATCCAATAGGAAATTCAGGAGAAAACCTCTTTACCCAAAGAATGGGGAGATGACTTGCTACCACATGGGAGTGGTTAAGGTGAATGGAAACATTTGAGGGTAAGTTAGATACACAGATGTGGGAAAAATAAGTAGAAGGATATGCTGATAGGGTGAGATGAAGAGAGATGAAGGAGGGTTATGTGGAGCAAAAATACCAGGATGAATCTGTTGGGCTGAATGGCCTGTTTCAGTTCTGTGAGTACCATGTACTATATCAGTTTAACATCTCAAGCTTTATGATTGGAATACAGGGGTTTCTCTTTACATGGTAGCTTCCAAGTACGCAACAGTCTGTACTTACTCAGTCCTACTCTTCCTTCACTTTGACTCTTTTCTTGGAAGTTAGACTCTTTTTCCAGATATCTCTCCGTATTCATTAGGTATATGCCCATGGACTTTGCCTTCACATCTTTTTTAACCCCTGCTCCATATTATTTATTTGTGCCCTCATTCCACTTACTATTTATTATTATTATTAAATGTAGATCCTCATCCAAAAATAAAAATCAGGGCCTTAAAAGACAAGTGGGAATACAGACGAACAAAATTGCCCCATATCTGACACTATCACAATATTAATAGATGTTGCTTCAAGTCAGATCAAACCCAGAAAGAGAAATAAAGAGGGGGGTAAAAATAAGATTGGATGAGGAAAGAAAGAGAAAAAAAAGACAGAAAGGAAAGTAAAAAAATAAAATTTTATATTTGATGTTTTAAAATCTCCAAAAATTCACAACCTGAAGGAATGAGACTCCAAACTTTTAGCACACTGAGCTAAATCGCTGGCTTTGAAAGCAGACCAAGGCTGGCCAGCAGCACGGTTCAATTCCCATACCAGCCTCCCCGAACAGGCGCCGGAATGTGGCGACTAGGGGCTTTTCACTGTAACTTCATTGAAGCCTACACGTGACAATAAGCGATTTTCATTTCATTTCAAATTTTCATTTCAACTTTTAATTATTCACTTTCTGGGCATTAGTTAAAGGTACTTATATTGCTGATTACACAGTGAGTTTAATTTCACAGTGTGTTTAATTGGTAATGACTGCACAACTTCAATTTCTTGAAATTCACAGGGAAGCTGAGGGCGAGAGGTCACCTTCACTAAATTATAGCAGCAAACTGTCTAGCAACTTGAAGCAATCTGCAGCTCAATGTGAATCTCTTCCTTATCACAAGTGGCTGGCTAATTTTCAAATTATAACAGCAAGCATCATTCACAGTTATACTTTCAGCAAAATGTGACCCATTAAGTTTACAATATGTGTGACTGGTGGGTGAAATACAACACATTACCTGTGTTATGAAATGGCAGGTGGTAATTAATGGGCTGTCCAAATCCCAAGGGAAAAGTGGACAGGCTATAACAACGATTGTCAATTTTCATTTAATTAGATGGAAGTATGTACACTGAACTCGGAAACAAGAATTTTAATACTACTTTTAAAGATCTTAAATATTAAATTAAAACATTTAGTAACAAAAAGAAAATAAACTCAAACACCCAAGATTAGATTTACACAGTTAAAAGGAGTTCTACGAATAGTTCCCAAAGATTTCTGCTTAGTTAAATTTAGCGCTTAATAACCCCTTTTTAGGCAACCGTCCCTATAGATTTTTAATCTATACAAAACCCAGTAGGAATACCACAAGACATCCACTGATACTGAATGGGAAGTGTTTCAAGCACTTCTCTCTCATACTTGATAACAGAAATCCAAAACTTGTATCAAAACCTTGTAGTGAATTTTCTCTGTGAGGGTGACTAGGGTTCATTCTGCTTCTTCCACATATTTCTCTAAGCACAGCTTCCAATCTTTCTTTGAATGTCTCTTCTCTTTATAATGATTAAATCTATTGTACTTACATCGCCCTCCTCATTGTCAGAGGGGGTGTTGCCAATGATGGAGTTGGAGGAATTTATGGGAGGTTTTTAGAGGAGGATATAGCATCGCTGGAGGGAAGGAGGAGCTGTAGGTGACGCTGGAGGAGGGGTTATGGTGTGAGGTGTTGCGGAGGGCGAGAGGTTTTGATTGGCATTGGGAAGTGATGGCACGGTAGCACAGTGGTTCACATTGTTGCTTCACAGCACCAGAGACCCGGGTTCGATTCCTGGCTTGGATCACTGTCTGTGCAGAGTCTGCACTTTCTCCCCGTGTCTGCGTGGGTTTCCTCCGGGTGCTCCGGTTTCCTCCCACAAGTCCCGAAAGATGTGCTTGTTAGGTAAATTGGACATTCTGAATTCTTCCTCAGTGCACCCAAACAGGTGCCAGAGTGTGGCAACTAGGGGCCTTTCACAGTAACTTCATTGCCGTGTTAATGTATGCCTACTTGTGACAATAATAAAGATTATTATTATGTAACTATTGTCCTGCAAGGTGTTTGTAGGTATTATGTAACTTTGTTTTGTTTAAGTGCTGGTTCAGTTACTGAGGAAAATTGGAAGATGGAACATTTTCGGGAAAGTCATTTTGCCTTATTTATGTGGAGAGTATACCTACAAACACCTTGCAGCATAATAGTTGCAGACCTTCTTGATTTAGTATTTAATATTAAAACTCCTGGTAGGGTGCCACTTGGGAAATCCCAGGAAAGACTGATAGTAGTGTTGGAAGTTCAAGCTGGTATTTTACATGCTCTCCACTTGTCTCCTCTACAACTCTCTCGGTCATCTTCTGATCCTTACCAGATAGGAGATGTTGAGTAGCATGCTGTGGTTTAGTGAGAAAAAGTGATACCACAGCGGCAGGCAGCACTTGGGGTGATGGTTGCCGGAAAGCCATTCCTCTGTGGTTCCCCTCACAATCCCTCATGTGTTCTCCCATCCCCTTGTGCCCACCATGTTGCAGCCTCTTTCACCTTTCCACGAGCCATTCTCTTTCCAACACCTCCTCACATATCTACCACAGCTACATCCCTGCTAAATTAAAATGCTCAACTTCTGTAATATCTTCTTATCTTGCTCTGCTGTCACAAACTCCATCTACTATGCTGTATTCTTGTTTTGTTTCCTGTGAGGGCAGTTGTCAAAACAGCAGGGACCTCCTCACATGCAACCGATTACCTCCTCCCTTCCCCACTCCTGTCTATTGATTTAATTGGTTGTAAAATAATGTAGTATGTGCACTCAAATTTGTAAATGCATGCTCCCATTGCACAAGGATACCTATTGAGATCACAAGGTCAGAACATTTTCCTCTTAAGCAGTATCAAATGTGACTGATTTTATTATTTCTGAATGAATCAGACAGTGCCAAATATGAGTGACTCACTATTTGCTGCTTTGGCTGTGACTATACAAACATTGCTGGGAATTGCTATCCTTGGTAGGACAGATTAGACAAATGATCAGGTAGTAGAAGGTACCAAATTTATTGTGCATGTGTGACCCTCTGCTCAATGTCATTTACAAGATCTAGTCTATATTGAAAGTAAAATGATATCTCATTCCTGTAGTCTAATATTAGACATAAGGTATGTAATTTCAGATGATTGGATCACTTTAAATAATTGGCCTTGTCGGTGTCACATTATCTGTCAGGAGAGAGAGAGAGAGAGGGTGAGAATATGGCTGAACAGTCATTACTGGGGAGTAGACTGATGAAGTCAATGGATGGTAAGTAATAAGACAAAAAAAATATGAAATTGAAAATATCTGCTCAGGAGACATAAAAACACATTCACATCCAAATGTTACAGGAAGGACACAAGGGGCTGAATTCTCCGGTCACCGACACCAAAATCACATCAGGTGATCGGCCGGAGAATCGTAGTTCCGACCAAATTGAGGGCGGCGCTGCTTTCGCGATGTCCGCCCCTCCAAAGCGGCGCACTCGCCACATATCGACGGCCTCAGGACATTGCCTGAAGCCCGCTCCTGATGCTCCGCCCCTGACCGGCCGAGTTCCTGACGGTCGCGTGTGGTCTCACCCGTCGGGAACTCGGCGTGGCGGCTGCAGACTCAGTCCAATGCCACCACAGACAGGGGAAGGCCGATCCACGGATTGGGGAGGGGGGGGGGACACTTTATTAGGGGCGGGGGGCACTGTGGGGGAGTCGGGTCCGCGAGTGGCTTCCGCCATGAAGCACAGCTGTAGTCCGCCACCGTGCAATTCACTGGGCCGCATCAGCAGCTACAGCTGGGTGCTCTACACTGCCGCATGCTAGCCCGCAGCAAAACGGGGAGTCGGTGGCCGGTTTACGTCATTTTTTTATGGCGTAAAACGCCACCATTCCCACACCGGATGGAGACATAGCCCCAGAATCAGAGAATCCCGCCCAAAGTTTATGGAGTGAATGAAATACAGGGATGAATTCCATCATCAAATAGAGCGCTCACAGGGAATGCACTGTGTATTACCCATGGTTATAGCTATTCCTGACTGCAGGAGAGGCGGTAGTGTAGTGGTATTATCACTGGACTAGTAAATCAGAGACTCCAAGTAATGTTCTTGGGACTCAGGTTCAAATCAGGGGCTGTTTAGCTCACAGGGATAATCACTGGCTTTGAAAGCAGACCAAAGCAAGTCAGCAGCACGGTTCAATTCCCGTAACAGCCTCCCCAAACAGGCGCCGGAATGTGGCGACTAGGGGCTTTTCACAGTAACTTCATTTGAAGCCTACTCGTGACAATAAGCGATTTTCATTTTCATTTCATTTTTCAAATCCCACCACTGCAGATGGTGAAACGTGAATTCAATAAAAATCTGATGGTGACCATGAAACTATTGTCAAATGTTGTAAAAAACCATCCGGTTCACTAATGCTCTTCAGGGAAGGAAATCTGCTGTCTTTACCTGGTCTGGCTGACATGTGACTCCAGACCCACAGCAATGTGATTGACTCTTAACTGCCCCCTCAAGGGGAATTAGGGATGGGCAATAAATGCTGGCACAGCCTGCGACGCCCATGTACCATGAACAAATCATTTTTTAAAAGGATCAGAGTAGACCTTCGTATTCTGGGCAGGACACTTTGGAAAAATGTGAAGATTTTGGAGGTGGTACAAAAGAAATTTACTAAAATATTTCCAGTGATGAGGAATTAAGGACACATGAAATGACTGCAGATGTTGAGGCTAAAACTATACAAAGCACTAGTTTGACTACACCTGGAATCGGTGAACAGTTTTGGTCCCCTTATCTGAAGAAAGATATACTGACCTTAGAGGTAGTCTGGAGAAGGTTGATCCCGGGTATGGAAGGATTTGTTTATGAGGAGAGGTTGAGTGGATTATACCTGTACTCATTGGAGTTTAGAAGAATGAGCGGTGACCTTTTCGAGACATAGAGGACTCTCAGGGAATTTGCTTGACATGGAAGGGGCTGAGAGGTTGTTTCTCTTGTGGGAGAGTCTAGGACCAGGGGGCATAATCATAGAATAAGGGGTAGCCCAAGACAGAGATGAGAAACAACTTCTTCTCTGAGGGTAGTGAATCTGTGGAATTCTTTACCGCTGAGGGCTGCAAAGGCTAGATCGTTAAGTATGTTCAAGGCTGAGACCAACAGATTTTTAAGCCTTATAGACATAAGGTGGGAAAGTGGAATTGAAGATTATTATATCAGGTCAGTCATGATCTCATTGAATGGTAGAGCAAACGTGATGGGCCAAATGGCCTACTTCTACTCCTACGTCTTATGCGTTCACCCTATCGGAGAAAGCTGAGGGGAAATTTGATAGAGATGTTTAAAATCATGAAGGGTTCAGGCAGAGTAAATAAAGATAATTGTTTTCCAACGGCTGAATAATTGTTATCAAACGGCACCGAGGACCCGGGTTCGATCCCGGCCCTGGATCTCTATCCATGTGGAGTTTGCACATTTTCCCCGTGTCTTTGTGAGTTTCGCCCCCATGACCCAAAGATGTGCAGGCTAGGTGGATTAGTCACACTACATTGCCCCTTAATTGGACAAATCGAATTGGGTACTCTAAATTTATTTTTAAAAAGGTAGGGTGCTCTTATCAAATTGCAGACTCGATGGGCCGAATGGCCTTCTTCTGCACTGTAATTCTATGAAATCTTAATGAAAGTCTAAGTTTTATACCATACAAGATTTTCAGCTGCAAACAACAGTCTGTGTTGTACAATTCTATAATTTTCTGTGTAAAAGTGTCCTCTTAGTTCAGGATAATTTGTAAATATACATAATTGGCAAATGTATGAAAAATGGAGACTACCTAATATTGTATCCAAATAATAATATTTGTTTGTCAATTTGTATCTGAGTGAAATGCTGGAGAATTCAAAAACTACCTGGTAAATAAACTTTTGAAGATCAAGCCAAACATAAGTGAGTGAGTGACCTTAGTGAAGCCAGGAGAAATTACAACAGGACTGGCCTCATTGCCCAGAACTTTTAAGCAGTTCCGTAATCACATAATCACCATTTTTTTTTTTTTTTATAAATTTAGATTACCCAATTTTTTTTTTTCCAATTAAGGGGCAATTTAGCATGGCCAATCCACCTACTCTGCACATTTTTGAGTTGTGGGGGCGAAACCCACGCAGACACGGGGAGAATGTGCAAACTCCACACGGACAGTGACCCAGAATCGAACCTGGGACCTCAGCGCCGTGAGGCGGTTGTGCTAACCACTAGGCCACCGTGCTGCCCTATAATCACCGTTTTAATCAAAAGGCAGGTATTTTAAACTGCCTGTTGCCAATGACATTTGAAGACAGCACCCATTTGTCAAGGTCAATTTTGGCTTGGGCAATAAATGCTGGCCTTGAGAGCAACACTATAAACCAAGGTAGTGAATAATTTTTAAAAACTGTCGCCATCAATTAGCGTCAAAATAAAAGTTTAGTCTTTACTCACCAACTATGAATACAAGCTGAAAAATTGCTTGAATGAGGAGTGTAGAGCAAAAGGATTTCATGTTTTCAAAGCTTTCACTACAGTAGAAATGCAGGCATGGGCTGGAGAGTATTAGTCGCAGTATAATCATGACACTTGCACTTTGAAACAGCCCACATAGAAATGTTACCGCAGTTGGAGAAAATATATTTCAGATGCTGGGAAGAGATTACAAAGTGACAATCTAGGCAAAAGTCATGAACATAATTTGCTGAAATTAATAATAAGTGAGTTTTAATTGATAAAATTGCAAATTAAAACAGAAAATTAAGATCTTTGTTAAAATTTCTTAACATTCATTAAAATGTTCTAATTATTGCATAATCATAGAATTTACAGTGCAGAAGGAGGCTATTCATCCCATCAAGTCTGCACCAGCTCTTGGAAAGAGCACCCTACCCAAGGTCAACACCTCCACCCTATCCCCATAATCCAGTAACTCCACCCAACACTAAGGGCAATTTTGGATACTAAGGGCAATTTATCATGGCCAATCCACCTAACCTGAACATCTTTGTGACCCAAGCCGGTATCGAACCTGGGACACTGGAGCGGTGAAGCAATTGTGCTATCCACAATGCTACCGTGCTGCCCAAAGCATGGCATACACTGACAGCAAGATTGTCCATCGGCCGGCTCTGAAATCGGGACAGGCATTTGGGCAGAGAATCAGTCGTGAGGCCAAAATCATGGCCGGCCGCCGTGCACTGGTGCCTTGACAGTGGCGTCAGTGCGTTCTACACCTCACATACAGTAAATGCCGTTGGCATATCATCAGCGGGCCAGACCCGGTATTCTCCCGGGCCTCTGCGATTGCCCTCCTCCGCCAGGAGGAATTGCCGACAGCGAGGTCCACTTCTAGTTTCAAAAATTGGGAAACAGATGCCAGGGCTGCTGAGGGAGGGAGAGGGGGTACAAAAACTGTCCCACATCGCCATAGTGTGCTGAAAATTGTGTCGCTGGGAATTGTGTCGGGGGGGAATAGCGGGGGCTGTGGGTTTGGGGTGGATGAGCACCGACCACCATCGCCGCAGCCTGCAAGGCAGCCATGTGGCAGTGCACGCCGCTGGCTGCCCACTAGGAACATAGTAACATGGGTCGTGTGGGTGTCCCACCAGGCCACCCCATTAGGTACTCTCTGCCCCCAGCCAACCCATCAATGGGATGGGCGCACTCCAACACAACCAGTACCATCTCGTTGGTTGGGAGGACTGCGTGTGGGGAGTGGAGTGCTAATATGCAGCTGCAATATTGTCAATCCCGACCCCGGTGAATCCAACACAGTTTTTCACTGGATTTGCTCGTGTTCTACATGGCGCTGGTACTAGCACATTAATGGTTCCCGAATTGCTCCGAGAGCGGCTCCAATTTGCTGTCATAGAGATCCACCGATTCTGTCCTTGTGTTCGCACTTACTCTCTAAAATGGCGAATCCCGCCCCAAAGGTGTGATGAAGCCCCCTGGTAAGGAATGACAGAAATAACTGGCCCAAAGTACCTGATTTTCCAATGATTGATTGAAAGGTAGGAGTATCACCAACACCCTGGAGCTGCAAGTGAAGAGAGGTGCTTATTGCACTGACGTGATGAGTAATCAGTCAGAACCAAGTCACATATAAACAAAAGTCAAGAAAGTCTAATTCAAAGTCCTGCCAATATTGCACATTTAGCCTCAGGTTTTACAATACAGGAGTAGGCCTTTCTAAGAAAACATTTTCCATAGGGCAGCATGATGGCACAGTGGTTAGCACTGCTGCCTCACAGAGCTGAGGACCGGGCTTTGAAAGCGGCCCCGGATCACTGTCTGTGCGGAGTTTGTACATTCTTCTCATGTTTGCATTGGTCTC
This sequence comes from Scyliorhinus canicula, assembly GCF_902713615.1. NCBI lineage: Eukaryota > Metazoa > Chordata > Chondrichthyes > Carcharhiniformes > Scyliorhinidae > Scyliorhinus > Scyliorhinus canicula. Next base: position 157,920,018 of record NC_052159.1, read on the forward strand.
ACCCCAACAATCCAAAAAGATATGCAGGGTATGTAAATCGACCATGCTAAATTGCCCCTTAATTGGAAAAAAAGAATTGGGTACTCTAAATTTATAAAAGAATAAAATAATTTCCCACGGTGATACAGTACTGTGAATGTTATTCGATCAAGGAGGATAAACATCGTCAGTTCCTCTTCACTGCAGTAGAAGGCTGTAGTTTCAAGCTCTAGGATTGAGCACTTCAGCACAATACTGAGGGAGTGCCGCACTGTCAGAGGGTCAGTACTGAGGGAGCGCTGCATTGTCAGAGGGTCAGTACTGAGGGAGTGGCCGCACTGTCAGAGGGTCAGTACTGAGGGAGTGCTGCACTGTCAGAGGGTCAGTACTGAGGGAGTGCTGCACTGTCAGAGGGTCAGTACTGAGGGAGTGCCGCACTGTCAGAGGGTCAGTACTGAGGGAGTGCTGCACTGTCAGAGGGTCAGTACTGAGGGAGTGCCGCACTGTCAGAGGGTCAGTACTGAGGCAGCACCGCACTGTCAGAGGGTCAGTACTGAGGGAGTGCCGCACTGTCAGAGGGTCAGTACTGAGGGAGTGGCCGCACTGTCAGAGGGTCAGTACTGAGGGAGTGCTGCACTGTCAGAGGGTCAGTACTGAGGGAGTGCTGCACTGTCAGAGGGTCAGTACTGAGGGAGTGCCGCACTGTCAGAGGGTCAGTACTGAGGGAGTGCTGCACTGTCAGAGGGTCAGTACTGAGGGAGTGCCGCACTGTCAGAGGGTCAGTACTGAGGCAGCACCGCACTGTCAGAGGGTCAGTACTGAGAGAGTGCCGCACTGTCAGAGGGTCAGTACTGAGGGAGTACCGCACTGTCAGAGGGTCAGTACTGAGGGAGTGCCGCACTGTCAGAGGGTCAGTACTGAGGGAGTGCCGTACTGTCAGAGGGTCAGCACTGAGGGAGTGCTGCACTGTCCGAGGGTCAGTACTGAGGGAGTGTCGCACTGTCAGAGGGTCAGTACTGAGGGAGTGCCGCACTGTCAGAGGGTCAGTACTGAGGGAGTGCCGCACTGTCAGAGGGTCAGTACTGAGGGAGTGCCGCACTGTCAGAGGGTCAGTAGTGAGGCAGTGCCGCACTGTCAGAGGGTCAGTACTGAGGGAGCGCTGCATTGTCAGAGGGTCAGTACTGAGGGAGTGCCGCACTGTCAGAGGGTCAGTACTGAGGGAGTGCCGCACTGTCAGAGGGTCAGTACTGAGGGAGTGCTGCACTGTCAGAGGGTCAGTACTGAGGGAGTGCTGCACTGTCAGAGGGTCAGTACTGAGGGAGTGCTGCACTGTCAGAGGGTCAGTACTGAGGGAGTGCTGTACTGTTAGAGGGTCAGTACTGAGGGAGTGCTGCACTGTCAGAGGGTCAGTACTGAGGCTGCACCGCACTGTCAGAGGGTCAGTACTGAGGGAGCGATATAGAAGAGTACATTATTTTCTTCAACAAAAGGTTGATCATAAAATAATTTAATGATGGAAAGAAAATACCCAACATAAAATATATCGTTTTTAAATGATCTGACAGTACATACCTCAACAAAGACATTCTCTTTGGGTTCTGGTGTCTCGTCATCCCATAAAAACGGCCAGTTTGGAGATTTGAGTCTATTTTGAGAGGCGGGAAATCCCATTGCTCCAGGTACCCGAAGCCATTCGCGGCACGTCACCTGAAGGGGCCAGTATGGAGTTTGACAGAGGAGCACGTGACAGCCCTGCATAACATTTGAATAAATTAGCCAGCGCCGACCAATCCACTTCCAGCGCTCTGCCGCGCCATGGGGAAGTGCGCATGCGTGGCCTGCCGGCCATGCCTGGGCAGCAAATTCAAATCGGGCGGGAATAACGGCCGGCGCGGCACCACGTGACCCCGTCACCAACACCTGGACAGAGAGGCACAGTGGAGAGAGTGAGGAGCCAGTGATGGAGGATGAGGAACCAGAGGTGGAGGATGAAGAGCTAGTGGTGGAGGATGAGGAGCCAGTGGTGGAGGATGAAGAGCCAGTGGTGGAGGATGAAGAGCTAGTGGTGGAGGATGAGGAGCCAGTGGTGGAGGATGAGGAGCCAGTGGTGGAGGATGAAGAGCTAGTGGTGGAGGATGAGGAGCCAGTGGTGGAGGATGAAGAACCAGTGGTGGAAGCTGAGGAGCCAGTGGTGGAGGATGAGGAGCCAGTGGTGGAGGATGAAGAGCTAGTGGTGGAGGATGAGGAGCCAGTGATGGAGTATGAAGAACCAGTGGTGGAAGCTGAGGAGCCAGTGGTGGAGGATGAGGAGCCAGTGGTGGAGGATGAAGAACCAGTGGTGGAAGCTGAGGAGCCAGTGGTGGAGGATGAAGAACCAGTGGTGGAGGATGAGGAACCAGTGGTGGAGGATGAGGAGCCAGTGGTGGAGGATGAGGAGCCAGTGGTGGAAGCTGAGGTGCCAGTGGTGGAAGCTGAGGAGCCAGCGGTGGAGGATGAAAAGCCAGTGGTGGAGGTGAAGAGCCAGTGGTAGAGGATGCGGAGCCAGTGGTAGAGGATGCGGAGCCAGTGGTGGAGGATGAGGAACCAGAGGTGGATGGTGAGGAGCTAGTGATGGAGGTTGAGGAACCAATGGTGGAGCATGAACAGCCAGTGGTGGAGGATGAGGAGCCAGTGGTGGAGGATGAGGAGCCGGTGGTGGAGAATGAGGAACCAGAGGTGGAAGTTGAGGAGCTAGTTGTGCAGGATGAGGAGCCATTGGAGAGGATGAGAAGTCAGTGGTGGAGGATGAGGAGCCAGTGGTGGAGGTAGTCTGCAGGTCCTTAAATCTTCCCCCATGGCCAGCCACCTCCAGCAATGGCCAGAGGCACTACAGCTGTCCAGCACAGTTCCTTGCTCAGTAAGGAGAAAAAGAGGGAGACAAGATCATCAACCAAAGAGGAGCCCAAAAGCCACCAGTCATTGCCGCCTGTCCAATCCGAGTCAGCAGAAGAGAAAGGCAGAAGCACATGAGCAGAAAGGAAAAACTGACTGGTGGGGAAATAGAAGGTGGCACTCCAGCCTCGGGTCACAGTCTGTGCGGAGTCTGCACGTTTCCCTCCCCCGTGTTTGTATGGGTTTCCTCCGGGTGCTCCGGTTTCTTCCCACAAGTCCAAAGTGTGCAGGTTGCATGGATTGACCATGATCAATGCGCAGGGTTTTGGGGATAGAGCGGGGGCAGTGGGCTTGGGTGGAGTGCTCTTTCAGAAGGACGTGTACACTTGATGGGCTGAATGGCCTCCTTTAGCATTGCAGGGATTCTACGGATTGAAGGAAAAAAACATTTGGGAATGGGAGATGAACGGCAAGAGAAGAGGAGAGATGGGGAACACATGTAAAACAAGGACAATGAAATATAGAGAAACAATTGGAGTAGAAGGTATTTTTTGGTAGCTTTGCCAATACAGTAGCAATGCCATATCCTTGAATAGAGGAACACATGGCCAAGAATGTTTGGTGGAGTTTGAATAAAGCAATGACATTCTGTGATTTTGGTCCTGGGCAACTCATTTTGCTGCTCAAAATTAAGCGGCAACTAACTTATTTCTCCCAGGCTTCTGGATCTGAAATGAAGTAGCCGAATTTTGAATTGTGCTTATTTGCCCAGCCCATAAAGAAGCTTTAAATATCTTTGAATAATGCCTAGTGATGTTGAGGTGCTCAAATTCCATAAGTTATCCTTGTGCTTCACAAAGTAAATTCTCATTATTACCTCAGCCGCCTCTGGCACTGTGAAGGTCTGGAACAAAGTGTATTTGATGGGGGGGGGGGGGGGGGGGGGGGCACATGTGTTCAGAGACAACAAACATGACTCAAGGAATTGGGAGTCTATTTTCACTGCTCTAGTGAAGTAATTACCTATCTTGCTGCATTGCAAAGGAATCCTGGGTTGCGAGGAAGAAGCCCACACTTACATTGGCACCACCCTGCACATGGCGCATACCAAGGTCTTGGCAGATCCTTTGCTCCTTGACCTCATAAACTTTCTCTCCTGCTTGATGTGTTGGTTGCTCTGGATCCGTGGAACACATACAGGCCACCAACACTTAAAATAGTACAACACTATTTTATTAAACTACAAACTGTTGAACATACTCTTACCGTGGGTTAACACGATGTTAGATTAAACTAAAGACCTGTGCCTATCCTAACCAGTCTAATCACTCAACACATGGTGAGGATCTGGGCTATAAGTTGTACGCTCTGTACTTCTGAAAGGCTGCATCCCGAATGAGCGGGAAAACTGATGCCCTCTGTCTTTATATTGAGTGGCTCTAACTGGTGATTGGCTGCGGTGTTATGTATGTTGATTGGTCCTACTGTATGTCCATCAGTGTGTGTGTTTGCACAATGATATACTGGTGTATATTATGACATCCTCCCTTTTTAAAAAAAATATATGTTTGTGGCAATAAATAATGTGCGGTGATAATGTTCCTAACTACGTGTGGGGTGCGAAGACATATTTACAGGACTATGTACATGAAAACGAAGCTATTTACAAGGGAAGGTGCCTGGTGCAGAGAAACAGTATGCAACAAGAGGAACGAGAACAACATTATATACAAACTAGGAAAACGATCAAACAAAGCAACAAAACAATTCAGAGGGTCCATAAATTTGTAAAGTTCATAAGTTTAGTCTCTGAGGTGGGTGACAAATTCTGGTTGACCGTAAGGGTGGCACTCCACTCATCATCCGGGTTGATGCTGTGTAACGGTAGAGGCTTGATTCTGTGCTTCGGGGACACCCTGTTTTTTGTTATGATGCCGACTTGAAAAGGCGCCTTCGGGTCCTCGGTGTCAAACTCAGGTGACAGGTCTGAATTGGGCTCGGTGACTGTGGGTTGAATGGCCCGGACATCACTGTGAGGCTGGCTGGAGCGACGAAAGCAGGCAGGTTGAGTTGATCTGCATAAGGTAGCATAGTGGCCAAGTTTGCCACATTTCAGGCATTGCCGGGATTTGGCAGGACACTGACGCTTTAAATGGGCGGAGCCACAGTTGCCGCACGCTGTTGCGTCAGTGTGTTCGTTGCACCACCGCGCATGCGCGGTGAGATCATGCGTGGTGCGTGCCTGCGCAGTACGTTCGTCGACATCGCCGCCCCCTCGTTCGGTGCGCCCAAGCGCAGGAGTCCGCGAAAAAGTGCAAAATGGCCACCCTCATCCAGGCTGAGGCCCTGAGTTGTTTGATTGCTTGGACCCATTCTGCCTCGTGGGGAGCTTGCCGCGCCGTTTCAGCCGCTTGGATGTGGGAATACCGACTAGTGGCGTGTTCATGGAGCATGCAGGTCTCGATGGCAATCACTAGGGTGAGCTGCTTTACCTTGAGGAGCTGCTGACGAAGGGGGTCCAACTGAACACCGAAAACGATCTGGTCACGTATCATGGAGTCGGTAGTGGACCCGTAGTTACAGGACTGCGCAAGGATGTGGAGATGGGTGAGAAAGGACTGGAAAGGTTCATCCTTACCCTGCAAATGCTGTTGGAAAACATAGCGCTCAAAACTTTCATTCACCTCGATGTTGCAGTGACTGTCAAACTTGAGGAGGACCGTCTTGAATTTAGATTTATCTTCATCATCGGCAAAGGTGAGAGAATTGAAGATGTGGATGGCATGGTCCCCAGCCGTGGAGAGGAAGAGACTAATCTTTCTGGCGTCTGAAGCAGCTTCCAGGTCTGTGGCTTCAAGATAGAGCTGGAAGCGTTGTTTGAAGATCTTCCAGTTGGACCCTAGGTTGCCGGTGATGCGGACCGGCGGCTGCGGGCGGACGCTGTCCATGTTGCAGAATGGCTGTACGCTGGTGGAAGGCAGATCACTTACAGGTAAGTCTAAGAATTTCTAACATCCCTCAATTACTGGTACCATGATGTGTTGGGTGCTCTGGATCCGTGAAACACATACAGGCCACCAACACTTAAAATAGTACAACACTATTTTATTAAACTACAAATTGTGATCATACTCTTGCTGTGGGTTAACACGATGTTAGATTAATCTAAAGACCTGTGCCTATCCTAACCAGTCTAATCACTCAGCACATGGTGAGGATCTCTGTACTTCTGAAAGGCTGCATCCCGAATGAGCGGGAAAACTGATGCCCTCTGTCATTATAGTGAGTGTGCTCTAACTGGTGATTGGCTGCGGTGTTATGTATGTTGATTGGTCCTACTGTATGTCCATCAGTGTGTGTGTTTGCACAATGATATACTGGTGTATATTATGACACTGCTCTCTTCCTCCATTTTGAATATTGCAGGCTTGGAGCCCTGAAGTATCACGCTGAATTCTTCAACCAGGCTGTCTTCCTTGCAGCTCAGGTTGTCTTTCCCATTACAATTGCCGCTCGCAAGTGGCCTCAGCAGCAATTTTTGTACTCTACTGAAATTGGTGTAACACCAGCGCAAAACGTTGCCCCCAAACATTTTGAGGCAAATGTTCATACTGATGGGAAATAAGCTAAGGTAAAAACTAAATGGTGATTAAAAATTCAGTATTTTCAGTTTTATGGGCAGCACGGTAACATGGTGGTTAGCATAAATGCTTCACAGCTCCAGGGTCCCAGATTCAATTCCCGGCTGGGTCACTGTCTGTGCGGAGTCTGCACGTCCTCCCCGTGTGTGCGTGGGTTTCCTCCGGGTGCTCCAGTTTCCTCCCACAGTCCAAAGATATGCGGGTTAGGTGGATTGGCCATGCTAAATTGCCCGTAGTGTCCTAAAAAAGTAAGGTTAAGGGGGGGGTTGTTGGGTTACGGGTATAGGGTGGATACATGGGTTTGAGTAGGGTGATCATTGCTCGGCACAACATCGAGGGCCGAAGGGTCTGTTCTGTGCTGTACTGTTCTATGTTCTAATCTCTTGATTCAAGAAAGTACAGAACTGCGGTTATTGAAAAAAAATGCATGGAATATTTCTCATGATTATTAATGTAGCTGGCAGGTACATGTGTAATAAGAGTGACATGTTTTAGAATATATATGAATTAACTTTTGATATAATTGACTTTTGATGCATGTGGAAAGCAGGAAAGGTGCAGCCTGGACTCACTACAATGATACTGAACCTTTGTATTCTTCCGCCTTTCAGGCAGTAGGCACTCGAGCAATTTCAATTCTTTGTTTAATTTGCAATGTTAGAACCAAGATTTAGACAAAATACAGGCCGGAGTTTTTGTGTGAGCATTTCGGACGATCAGAAAACTGAGGGGTTGTAACTATCAGAACGATCGAACAGGCTGTGATATATCTTTCCAGGAAAGAGAAGGCTGAGAATCAAGTCATCAAGATTATGAAAGGGCTTTGCAGGATAGGTGTAAAAAAAATGTTTCCACTAATGTGGAGGCCCAAAACTAGGGGTCACAAAGACAAGGTGCTGGATTCTCTGTTTTTGGGACTATGTCCCCATGCCGTCGTAAAAACTGTGGCCTTTCACGCAGAAAAACTGGCGTGAAAGGGCCACATATTCCCAGCCCAGCAGGGGGCTTGCAGGGACCCAGCGTAAAACTAGCTTTTATGCAGATACGGCCCCCGTATTTCCAGGTCGGAGGCCATGGATGTTCACGACGGCGGCCTCCAGCATCCGCGCCGTGCTCCATGGTGGACTCAGACCGCGGAGCTGGACATTAAAAATAGACCCCCCGATCAGCCGTGCGCCCGACCCTGACTGCCCGCCCAAACATTGCCCGGCCATGTATAAGGCACCCCCTGCCCTCTGATCGGCCCGCCCTCTACCGGGGCGGCCGCGGACTGTGTCCGCAGCCGCCACGCTAGTTTCCCCACTGGCAGGACCATATTAGATCCACGTCATCGGCTGGCCGGAAGGCCGCTTCGAATGTTGGCCGGGCCTCCAGCAGGTAGATGCTATGCGGTACGCCACTTTTCGGGGCCCGCAGAAACAGGGAACCGGCACTGGTCCCGATTCCGTGCGTGGAAATGGATTCTCTGCCCTGGCGCCGGACACGGTTTCGGTGTCGGGGGGGGGGGGGGGGGGGGGGGGCGGCGGAGAATCCAGCCCAAGATAGTCACTCTTAAATCCCCAAAGGAATTCAGGATAAATTTCTTTACCCAGAGATTGGTGTGAATGTAGAACTTACTACCACAGGGTACAGTTGAGGTTACTGGCAAATGTGCATTTAAAGGAAGCTAGAGGGAGAAAGGAATAGATGAATATATTGATGAGGTGAGATGAAGCTTGTGGGAGAAGGCCTCTTTGGATATAAGATTTGATGTGTTGGGTAAGCTGGGTCTGCGAGGACTGCGTTTACTGCAGCAGTGAGAGAGACAGGCTTCCAACACTTGAAGAATTTTATTGAACTCTGAACTATCATACATACTTTAACTGTGGATTGACACTATGCTGAGTTGACTGGAGACCTGAGGTTAACCTGACCAGACTATCTTACTACCACATGGTGTATGTTTTAGTTGTTGCTCACGGGCTCTGACTGTCTCAGAGGCTGGATCCCAAGAGAGCGGGAAAACTAGTGCCCTCTGGCTTTATAGTGGTCGTGTCCTGTCTGGTGATTGGCTGCTGTGTTCTGTGTGTTCATTGGTCATCCTGTGTGTCAATCACTGCCTGTCTATGCACCATCATATACTTGTGTGTATATTATGACAAGATTTAGTCTGGGAATCACAAATTACCTAAAAGGGGGTCAAAGTCATGGCTGCTTTTAACGCAATTTATGAAGAAGCAAAAGTTTAGATATGATACATGAGTTAAATAGGTAGATAAGATATTCAACCCCGAACAGGTGAGAATGTTTTACTGGTCCTGGGTCAGATGTACCTGATCTTTGAGCTGAAAGTGGCAGTTTTTATGTTCCCAGTCTTCTTGAGCGAGCTCAATTGCAAGGCCAAAGCCAGAATGATCACTTTGAAAAGGTCACTTCTGTCCAAACTCGGCTTGAGCCAAGTGTTACGTACAGGAGGTGTTAATTAAACAGCACTGATTTCTCCTCTCACCACCAATCCAGAAACGTGGAGCAGTGGCGTATTTCCTAACACCTCGGTGTTGGTGTGGTCTACTTTCCATTAATGATCTCACAGCAATCTTGAGATAGGATGAACTCAAAGGGTTTGCCTATTTGCGCACACTCAAATGCAGGTGGGGGTCTCAATGTTGCCCCTTTGCAGTTATACAGCAAAAGAGGAACAAAGAAATATTTATAGTGTAGAGGTCACGGGCAGAATTCTTCCAAAAAATGACTAAAGGCGCGATTCTCCAGAAACATTTCTAAGTTTGGTAGCGAACGGAATATGCCGCACGCTTCCCGCCACTCAGCCCAGCGAGACCGGCAACACAATTCAATGTTAATTGGTGCACTTAACGAGGCCTCACGGGCTTTTCGCTGCAAACGAAGGCTTGCCAGCTGATTCGCCAGCACCTCGCTCTCCAGCCCCCCGCTAACAAGATCAAGCAGCACTTGAGCTGCACTTGCTCAGTCAACTCCAGCCAGCTCACAATAATGACGCTGAGGAGACCAGCCCCAAGATTTGAGAATGCTGACCTGGGGAGGCTGTTAGACATCATGGAAGCCAGCCGGGATATCCTGTTCCCCCAGGGGTCCTGGAGGGTGAGCCACAAGGCAGCAGCTGTGAGCTGGGGGAGTGTGACCAGGAGGACTGGTCTCCAATGCAGGATGATCAGTGACCTACACCGGGCAGCATGAGTGAGTAGACACCAACACCCCCCCCCCCCCCCCCCCCCCCCCGGGAGCATCCACTCCCAACTCCCCATGCGACCCCCAATCCTTCCTCCACCCCGTCTCCTTCAACTCCCCCACCCCACCCTCCACACACCCCTTCCCAACACTGTGAACCAAGCGTGTGGCTAATGATGCCGCCTTTGTGTCTCCTGTGAAGCATTCTTCACAGGGGTCTGTGAGCTGAAAACTGATGCTGGTTAATTTGTTTTTCCTGTGGTGTTGACTAAGATAAGATAGGCATGCAGATCGGATTCGATCTTGTAGGCGATAGCACAGGCTTTCTAGTAGTAGCAGTATAGACCCAGGACCCCCGGGTCAGGTATTCAAACTGGATAAAGCCCCTTTTCTATGATGCTGCTAGTTAGATGGAAAAATAACAGACTGAGAGTATGCATTACTGCAAGGCAATATTATGGTTACACAAGCTCCAGATCCATGACAAATGTCCCCCACTTCTCAACATTGTCTTTAACAAAGGGTATATACCCCGTCTAAGTCGTCAAGTTGGTTGGATGTCTCAGCCATTAAGAATTGAAAGGAAGATTGCAGGGGGCCTTTGTCCTAGCAGACAAGTAGTCTGCCTTTGGCCAATCTGGGTTATAACATTTGATTTGATTTGATTTATTGTCACATGTACCGAAGGACAGTGAAAAGTATTTTTCTGCGGCCAAGGGAATGTATACAGTACGTACATAGTAGACAAAAAAAGAATAATCAACAGAGTACATTGACAAATGGTACATTGACAAACAGTGATTGATTACAGTGCGGAACAAGGGGCCAAATGCAGATGGCCTTTGTACATCTCTCTTTGAATTTGGTCTTTGCTGGCCACAGGGGTTTGTAAGAGTTTGTTCAGAGACAGTGATGTTCAAATTTCTTTGATATTGCCACATAGCTCCTTTTGTTCGAGGGTCACAGGCAGATACAGCTTCAGACATTTTAAAAAGTCTTTGTCCAGTTTTTAAAGTTTGAGATGGTCATGAGGATAAAAACAATGTTAAAAATGTACAGGGTGATGTCTTATGAAGGTGCCCCTCAGATAATCAAGATGTGAGAATGTGTTACGGTTGTCAAACCAGGCCCCAACAATAGCTAAGATACTGGACCAGAACGGCAATGGTTTTTGTATTTTTAAAACTGTGCAGAAAGATCGATTCGCTGCAGGAGTGATTGCATGAGAAATAGGGCTTGGTTATTTTTACAAACAAAACTTTAATATAACAAACGTGCCGCCCTGACGTGTACGTATCTCTTAATCTTAACATACAATTTCCCATTAAACAGCACATAACATGAACATACAGCTCTCAACTCCACTTACACAAAGAGGGAAAAATGACACTTGCATTTATAGACTATATTCCTACTGTTAGTGTATCTCCTTCAGACTCTTTCTGAAAGCCTGTCTCTATAGCAGCTTTTCATTCATGGCCTCTCTCAATCACTCTCCAAATCTTTCTGCACTCACCTGTTCGAACAGGATTCATTTGTCAGAAGTGCCCAGACTTGAACTCATCATCGCTATCTCTACTTTTGATTATTCTCCCTTTTACACAAAAGAACAGGGCCAAACTAACATCCAATTTACGGACAAAACAAGCCATCAGACTCTGTAGTGAGCTAATGGCTGGTCAGACCAGAGTGTTCCGGAGGTCAATGGATGTTGAGTGAATCATCCCGGCTGAACTGGGGTATCCTGTTTATTCCCATTAACAAGTTTAAGTCTGAATGGGAAAATGTAACTCAGGCCAAGTGTGGGTGTATATCTCTAACTCAGTGCTAGCAGTTTTATCCTTAGGCTGTTTGCCCCTAAATTGACCACTACATCTTCGATCCAATTTCCCAACATCTCCCCATCGTCACAAATGGAGCAAGCATTGGTCCACTTCAAGAGGCTATCTTCTGTCCAAGGTGGTTTTTCCATCTCAACAGTCTGTTTATATATCAATATTTATTACTGGGTGTCTTTTGTTAGGCATTAATTCAATTATCCATTGTCAAGGTACAGTTATTTAAAGTAATCCATTCTATTTTTGTTGGAAGCCCATGAAAGTTAGCTTGTGGTTCATCATTGCTGGGAAACCAAAGGGGAATGTTGATTACGATGCTGTGGTCAAATAAACAATTGAAATGTAGATAACAATAAGCCATTTAGTTTCAAGACCAATTAAGGATGGACAACAAGTGTTGATCTCGCCAGTGATGCTCACATCCTGTCAATGAATAAAATTTGCTCACGGTTCAGATGGGGCAGCACGGTAGCATGGTGGTTAGCATAAATGCTTCACAGCTCCAGGGTCCCAGGTTCGATTCCCGGCTGGGTCACTGTCTGTGCGGAGTCTGCACGTCCTCCCCGTGTGTGCGTGGGTTTCCTCCGGGTGCTCCGGTTTCCTCCCACAGTCCAAAGATGTGCGGGTTAGGTGGATTGGCCATGCTAAATTGCCCGTAGTGTCCTAAAAACTAAGGTTAAGGGGGGGGGGGGGGTTGTTGGGTTACGGGTATAGGGTGGATACGTTAGGCTTGAGTAGGGTGATCATTGCTCGGCACAACATCGAGGGCCGAAGGGCCTGTTCTGTGCTGTACTGTTCTATGTTCTAGGCACCTTTGACATTCTGCTTTTAAGTTTATCCCCTAGTTTATCATGTTCCCGCTGCAGAATTTCTTTCCTAGTCCTATATATATATCATTTGTACCTACTTGGGCTATGACAACTCAAAATGTCCCTCCCACTGCAAGTTCATCTCCAGCCTCATGTCGATGTCCTGACCTTCGGTACCAGGCCGGCAACACAACCTTCTTAACTATTGTTCTTGGCTGCTGAGAACAGTGTCTGTCCCCATGACTATAGGGTGGCACAATGTCACAGTGGTTAGCACTGCTGCCTCCCAGCTACAGGGTCCCCGGTTCAATTCAAGCCTTGGGTGACTGTGTGGAGTTTGCACTTTCTCCCCGTGTCTGCGTGAGTTTCTTCCAGGTGCTTCCACAGTTCAAAGATGTTCAGGTTAGGTGGATTGGACATGCTAAATTGCCCCTTAGTGTCCAAAAGATTAAGTGGGGTTATGGGGACAGGGTGGAGGTGTGGGTGCTCTTTCCAAGGCCGGTGCAGACTTGATGGGCCGAATGGCCTCCTACTGCTCTGTAAATTCTATGATTCCATACTATCTCCTACTAACACTGCCTTTTTATTTACTCCCCCCATTTGAATGGCCTCCTGTACCTTGGTGCTATGGTCAGATTGCTCATTCGTCTTGCAACCCCTGCTTGAACCTTGAGCCTGTTGGACACTTGCAAAGGCTCAGATTCCTCCACTTCTACCACCTTGATTCCCTTACCTGCCTCACTCATAGTCACTCACAGCTTACTATCCCTGGATGAAATCAGACAACCCTGTCTAAGAGGTTGTGTCTAGCTGCCTCCTGGAATATAGTGCCCAGGTAACCTTTCCCCTCCCTAATACATCACAGTGTCTGTAACATTGCCTCCAGCTCATTCCCCTGAACCAAACCTCCTTGAATTGTAGGCACTTATTACAGACATGGTTCCCTTGGATCACACTGGCATCCATCAGCTCCTGCGTACTGCAGCTACAATACCTGCCCTCCCAACATCCGTAAACCTCTTACGGACTTTAGTCCAGATTTATGATGTGTTAATCTGCGATCACAGACATTGCCCCCTTGCCAATATGCAGCCTGCAATGTTTGCGATTGATCCATGTGCCTTAATGTGCTGAAGTGTGTCAACTCTCTGGTGCACACTTCAATGAAATCTTCCATTGAAGCCCGCATAAACCTGTTCAGCTCCTTTGGAAGATGACATTTGTCTGGCAAAGTCTAATCGGAATTGTTAGGGATTGGCTCTTTGATGCTGTGGATTTCAAAGTCTTGCAATGCCATCTCATTTATTGCTCCACACTCCTTAGCAATCCCACCCTTGCAGTCTGCCCATAACATCAAGCTCCCAATCAGTTCTTACTCATGTCTGGAGCTCAAAGTTATCATGAGCTTAAACTTATGACAAGGACAGAATCAACCCTTTGAATGAAGGCCATTGTCAGCCACACCTCCGATCAGGTTCTCACGCACACACAAAATTGGTGTTATTGCATATATCTTATAGCAACAACAACTTTGAATGCTAGATAAGCAAAATATGAATCTATCACTGGGTGAAAATGATTCTGCACTTGTTGCTGTCGTCCCGGGTGTGAGTGTGTTCACCTATGTTCAAAGTATCTCTACAGCTAACACTTTTAAGAATAACTTTATTAGGTCCAATGTCCACATAAACTTCTGTGAAGTATCATATACAGCTAGAATTTAAAACTAGCCATGGCAGATTATAAGGACTGAAGTAATACTCATGCTCCAGGACACTTAAATCAGGTAATCAAGGTGAAATGTGCCAAATTACTAAAGTGATAGAGCACAAGAGATTTTCATAGAATCATAGAATTTACCGTGCAAAATGAGGCTGGGTGCTCTGGTTTCCTCTCACAGTCAAATATGTGTAGATTAGGTGGATTAACCACACTAAATTTCCCAGTAGTGTCCAAAGGTTAGTTGGGGTTATACTGTTATGGGGACAAGGTGGAGATGTGGACTCAAGTAGGGTACTCTTTCAAGGGCTGGTGTAGACCCGGTGGGCCGAATGGCCTCCTGCACTGTAGATTCTATGAATTATGGACTCGCCAAATGTCATAGAATTCTTACAGTGCAGAAGGAGGCTATTCAGCCCATCAAGTCTGTACAGACCCTCAGAAACAGCACCCTACCTCGCCCTACTCCCATGTCCTCCCCTTCAGGGCCCCTTCTTCAGGCCCATTCCTGACGCCCCCCTCAGTGTCCCCCTTCAGACCCACTCCTTGGCATGGCTAACCTGACGCCATGAACACCGAGGAGAGAAAGGGGGTGAGTAGTCTCTACATTTACCTCCAGAGTCCTAAAGGGACTCTTCAGGGTCTTCAGGGAGATGGGGGTCGGGGTAGCTCGAGCTGGGCTGCAGCAGCTCAGGTCCAATGTCTTTCCTGGAATGGAGATTAAGACCATAAGACATAGGAGTGGAAGTAAGGCCATTCGGCCCATCGAGTCCACTCCGCCATTCAATCATGGCTGATGGGCATTTCAACTCCACCTACCAGCATTCTCCCCGTAGCCCTTAATTCCTCGCGACATCAAGAATTTACCTATCTGTGCCTTGAAGCCATTTAGCATCCCGGCCTCCACTGCACTCCGCGGCAATGAATTCCACAGGCCCACCACTCTCTGGCTGAAGAAATGTCTCCGCATTTCTGTTCTGAATTTACACCCTCTAATTCTAAGGCTGTGCCCACGGGTCCTCGTCTCCTCGCCTAACGGAAACAGTTTCTTTGCGTCCACCCTTTCTAAGCCATGTATTATCTTGTAAGTTTCTATTAGATCTCCCCTTAACCTTCTAAACTCCAATGAATACAATCCCAGGATCCTCAGCCGTTCATCATATGTTAGACCCGCCATTCCAGGGATCATCCGTGTGAATCTCCGCTGGACACGCTCCAGTGCCAGTATGTCCTTCCTGAGATGTGGGGCCCAAAACTGGACACAGTACTCCAAATCGGGCCTAACCAGAGCCTTATAAAGGCTCAGTAGCACATCGCTGCTTTTATATTCCAACCCTCTTGAGATAAATGACAACATTGCATTCGCTTTCTTAATCACAGATTCAACCTGCATGTTTACCTTTAGGGAATCCTCGACTAGCACTCCCAGATCCCTTTGTACTTTGGCATTATGAATTTTCTCACCGTTTAGAAAGTAGTCTATGCTTGGATTCTTTTTTCCAAAGTGCAAGACCTCACATTTTCTCACGTTGAATTGCATCAGCCATTTCCTGCACCACTCTCCCAAACTGTCTAGATCAGGGGTGGGCAAACTACGGCCCGCGGGCCGCATGCGGCCCGCCAAAGGTATTTCTGCGGCCCACCAAGTCATTTAAAAAAAAAAAAAAATTTTTTTTTTAAATTTTTTTTTTTTTTTTTTTTTAATTTTTTTTTAAAGGTTAATGGGTGGGGGGGCTGTTGGGTTACTTACTGGTATAGGGTGGATACTTTGACTTGAGTAGGGTGATCATTGCTTGGCACAACATCGAGGGCCGAAGGGCCTGTTCTGTGCTGTACTGTTCTATATGAGGCGCCCAGAATCATAACCGGGTGAAGTAATTATTTTACTTAATATACTATGCGGCCCTTTGTGAATTGTGAATTTCTGAATGCGGCCCTTGCACGGAAAAGTTTGCCCACCCCTGGTCTAGATCCTTCTGCAGCCTCCCCACTTCCTCAGCACTACCTGCCTGACCACCTAACTTCGTATCATCGGCAAACTTAGCTAGAATGCCCTCAGTCCCTTCATCCAGATCATTAATATATATGGTGAACAGCTGCGGCCCCAATACTGAACCCTGTGGGACACCGCTGGTCACCGGCTGCCATTCCGAAAAAGAACCTTTTATCCCAACTCTCTGCCTTCTGTCAGACAGCCAATCCTCAACCCATGCCAGTAGCTCACCTTGAACACCATGGGCCCTCACCTTACTCAGCAGCCTCCTGTGTGGCACCTTATCAAAGGCCTTTTGGAAATCCAGATAGACCACATCCACTGGGTTTCCCTGGTCTAACCTACTTGTCACCTCCTCAAAGAATTCTAACAGGTTCGTCAGGCACGACCTCCCCTTACTAAATCCATGTTGACTTGTTCTAATCCGACCCTGCTCTTCCAAGAATTTAGAAATCTCATCCTTAATGAAATGAAAAATGAAAATCGCTTATTGTCACGAGTAGGCTTCAATGAAGTTACTGTGAAAAGCCCCTAGTCGCCACATTCCGGCGCCTGTCCGGGGAGGCTGGTACGGGAATCGAACCGTGCTGCTGGCCTGCTTGGTCTGCTGTAAAAGCCAGCGATTTAGCCTGGTGAGCTAAACCAGCCCCTTAACGATCGATTCTAAAATTTTACCAACAACCGAGGTTAGGCTAATTGGCCTATAATTTTCCATCTTTTGTCTTGATCCTTTCTTGAACAAGGGGGTTACAACAGCGATCTTCCAATCGTCCGGGACTTTCCCTGACTCCAGTGATTTTTGAAAGATCTCAACCAACGCTTCCGCTATTTCTTCAGCCAACTCTCTCAGAACTCTAGGGTGTAGCCCATCGGGGCCAGGAGATTTGTCAATTTTAAGACCTTTTAGCTTTTTAGCACCATCTCTTTTGTAATGGCAACCATACTCAACTCAGCCCCCTGACCCTCTATAATTTTTGGGATATTACTCATGTCTTCCACTGTGAAGATAGACGCAAAGTACTTATTAAGTTCTCCAGCCATTTCCTCGTCTCCCATCACTAGCCTTCCGGAATCAGTTTGAATTGGCCCAATGTCTACTTTGGCCTGTCGTTTGTTTCATGTATTGAAAGAAACTTTTACTATCATTTCTTATATTACTGGCTAGCCTGCCTTCATATTTGATCCTCTCCTTCCTTATTTGTTTCTTTGTTAACCTCTGTTTGTTTTTGTAGCCTTCCCAATCTTCTGATTTCCCAGTGCTTTTGGCCACTTTATAGGATCTCTCTTTTTCTTTGATACATTTCCTGACCTCCTTTGTCAGCCATGGCTGTCTAATCCCTCCCCGGATAATCTTTCTTTTCTTGGGGATGAACCTCTGTACAGTGTCTTCAATTATGCATACAAACTCCTGCCATTTTTGCTCTGCTGTCTTCCCCACTAGGGTCTGCTTCCAGTCGATTTTCGCCAGTTCCTCTCTCATGCCCTCGTAATTACCTTTATTTAACTGTAACACCATTACATCCGATTTTGCCTTCTCTCTTTCAAACTGCAGACTGAACTCAACCATATTATGATCGCTGCTTCCTAAGTGTTCCCTTACTTTAAGATCTTTTATAAAGTCTGGTTCATTACATAGCACTAGGTCCAGAATAGCCTGCTCCCTTGTGGGCTCCATGACAAGCTGTTCCAAAAAGCCATCTTGTAAGCATTCCATGAATTCCTTTTATGGATTGTATGGCTCCCTCCGTAGTTTTGAAAACCTTTAAACCCTCTCCCAGCATGTCAAATTGAAGTTAAAAGTCTTCCGTCTGATGTATTGGAACCCTTTGATATCTCTTCCAGAATGTCAAGTTCAAAGATTTGTCAGATTAAGGTAATCTCTCTGTAGCCCTCAAACCTTTGACATTTCTCCCAGCCTGTCAATATCAATGATCTGTCAGATGAGGGTAAAGGTTTTTCCTTTGATGTGTTAGAAACCTTTGATCTGCTTTTTCACAGTAAATTTAATTTCCTTTCAACGTTTTAAGCCTCTGGGCATGCTGTGAAGCCTAAAAACTTTGAACTGCATTATTTACGTTCAATTTCACAGTCCATTACCTTTTACAACCTGTTGATTGACAGGTTCAGATTATTTCAAAGGAGGGTTTAACTTGGTTTTTTAGAATAAATTTAGAATGCCCAATTATTTTTTTCCAATTAAGGGCAATTTAGCGTGGCCAATCCATCTACCCTGCACATCTTTGGGTTGTGGGAGTGAAACCCATGCAGACACGGGAATATGTGCAAACTCCACACAGACAGTGACCCAGGGCCGGAAATGGAACCCAGGTCCTCAGCGTAGTAGGTAGCAGTGCTAACTAGCCACTGTGCAACTTTGTTTGTTTATATAGCTCTTCATGGTCTATTAACTCTGAAGTGCATCCTCTATTGAGCAGGTGTTGTTTCTAACCGTAGTTTTTTTTTCAGACGCTGTTTATTTGTTCTGAAGAGCTTCCTCGAAAGAGCAGGTGCTCTGCCTGGGTGCTGTCTCCAATAGACCTATTTTAACTTGACATGCTGGCAGAGAAATCAAAGGGTTCCAACACATCATAGGGAATACTTTTAACTTCAACTTGACATGCTTTTAACTACACCTTGCTCCTTCTCGCTGTCCCTGGTGCCTGGTCCCCACTTTTAGGGACTAGTAGTGATTTGTGCCTGTCTATGTGCCTGTCTATTAGGCACCCTCTCTAGGCGGAAGGAAAGGGTAAAAATGGGTTTCATGTCTGGTGAGATTCCCGATTTGGCTCTCAAGCCCGATTCAAGGGGTCATCAGGAATCCTGGTGACCCCTTAAATCTGGGTCTAGTGGCCCCAGAGAATTGCCTCCTTTGTATGGCATATAGTTACAGATTTCCAACCCCACATACATGCCCAACCATTAAATGTAGCAAAGTCCTCTCCCCATTGTCCTAGCTTTTGCAATCAAGCTGCTACTTCTCATCACCTGATCTCCTTGCATTATTGCAACATTTGAGAAAATGGTCACAGTACAGAAGGAGGCCATTTGTCCCGCTGAGCTCATCCTGGCCTTCTGCAGAAGTTCCAATTCATGCTTTGCAACTCCTGGTTTGCAGTTTATTTTCTGCAAAGGTTCTGGTAGGATTTGTTAGGAGGCAGCTTAACTGATCATGTGAATAACAATAACTGATTGTGCTAAAACACTCAGCTGACAATAAATTTCTGTATATGTGTGTCCCTCTATAACATAAAACAATTACGTTTGTCCGCACATCTTGTCCACAACATATTGCTTCCTGTTCTGACTTGTAGCAACTTTTTCTCATTAAGAATTTCAGTTCAGATTTGCAATGAAAACTGTAAACTTGTCACATTGGCTCAGAATGTCCTGAGGAGCCCTGCCATTAATTATACCACAAAATAATTTGTGACGGCTCACTCATCCTATCTCTTTCATAAACAAAGTTATTTTCATACTTCCATCCCTCTCAAAAATTAATGGTAATCGTCAGTTTGCTGAATTAAAGTTATTGTGATCTACTTTGCTACTTATAGCGTTGCAGAATGATCGTCTGGTTTGTTCTCACTGGAATGATGGAGGTTGAGGGGCGACCTGATAGAGGTCTACAAAATTATGAGGGGCATAGACAGAGTGGATAGTCAGAGGCTTTTCCCCAGGGTAGAGGGGTCAATTACTAGGGGGCATAGGTTTAAGGTGCGAGGGGCAAGGTTTAGAGGAGATGTACGAGGCAAGTTTTTTTACACAGTGTGGTAGTATGACTAGAGGTACTACGGTACCTGGGAGTGTGAGCTGCTATTGGTGGAGAAGGCTCGCTGCTCATTGGCCCAAGTGTTGCTTTCTCATTGGTCAAGACAAAGGTAGCTCCACCCAATGAGGCGGAGTATAAGAACCCGTGTTTCCCAGCAGCCATCGTTCTTTCTATACTCAAGCTGCTGGGGAAACATCTTGTAGATTAAAGCTATCAGTTCGGACTACTCTTTCGTTTCTGTGGTTATTGATCGCGCATCAATTTAATCCACAAGTTTTAAAGGATGGAGCTCCGCATCAAGCCGGAGTGTCTGCGACTCAGCCCCCATGCAGCTAATGCAGCAGCCACATTCATGCACTGGCTGGCTTGTTTCATCAGCTACCTCAGTGCGGCGGAAAATGTACCGACGAGGGAGCAGAAGCTACACATCCTCCACTCGTGCGTCGGCACCGCCATCTACACGCTCATCGAGGACACGACCGACTACAACGCAGCCATGGAACTGCTCAAAGGACACTTCATCCGGCCGGTAAGTTTACGGTCGCCATTTACTGGCTACGAGGCAGCAGATCCCTGGTGAGTCATTGGACGATTTTTACCGTGCTCTCCTCGTACTGGGGAGGAACTGCGGCTGCCCACAAGTGTCGGCTAGTGAGCACACTGAACTCCTCATCCGAGACGCTTTTGTTGCAGGCATGCAGTCCCCACAGATCCGCCAGAGACTATTAGAAAGGGAAACCTTGAGCTTCACAGAGGCACGATCCCTCGCTACCTCCATAGATGTCGCGAACAGAAACGCCCGCTCATACGACCCCGACAGCGCGGCGGCCCCCTGGGCAGCATTGAATTCGGCCTCCCTCTCCCCCACGGACTCGGACTCACCCCAGGCCTGCGCCGCAGGACGCCCTGAAAACCCGCTGGGCCCCGCTGTTATTTATGCGGCCAGGCGAAGCACCCCCGTCAGCGCTGCCTGGCCCGATCGGCAAATTGCAAGGGCTGCGGGAAGAAAGGCCACTTTTTGTCCACCTGCCAGGCCAAGACGGTCACTGCAGTCCCGGGCAGCGACTGCGGGACTCCCCCTCCTCTCTCTCCAAGGGCCCCATGCAGCCTGCAAACCTCTCTGCCTCCACCCCCCAACGCCACATCCGGGCTCCGCCATCTTGTGCTTCCGACGCCACATGCGGGGGACGGACGCCGCCATTTTGTCCACCCCCGCCATGTGCAACTGATGGGTGCCGCCAACTTGGATCGGCTCCGAGGACCCCACGGGTGACTATGCACCGCCCGATGACGACTCCAACTATCTGCCACAACTTGCTTCAGTCACTCTGGACCAGTCTCGACCCCGCATCCTCTCTACGGCAACAACGAAGGTCCTGCTGAACGGGCACGAAACGACCTGCCTACTGGACTCCGGGAGCACGGAGAGTTTCATACACCCTACCACAGTAAGACGCTGCGCTCTCCCTGTCTATACCATCAAGCAAAAAATCGCCCTGGCCTCTGGCTCCCATTCAGTACAGATCACGTGGTATTGTATAGCAGACCTCACGGTCCAGGGGAGGGAGTTTAAAAATTACAGACTCTACGTCCTCCCCCACCTCTGCGAGGCCGCACACCTGGGGTTAGACTTCCAGTGTAACCTCCAGAGACTAACATTTAAATTCGGCGGCCCTATACCTCCCCTCACTGTCTGCAGCCTCGCGACCCTCAAGGACTATCCCCCGTCCTTGTTTGCAAACCTCACCCCGGACTGCAAACCTGTCACCACCAGGAGCAGACGATACTGTGCCCAGGATCGGGTCTTCATCGGGTCTCAGGTCCA
This sequence comes from Scyliorhinus canicula, assembly GCF_902713615.1. NCBI lineage: Eukaryota > Metazoa > Chordata > Chondrichthyes > Carcharhiniformes > Scyliorhinidae > Scyliorhinus > Scyliorhinus canicula. The sequence continues at coordinate 157,941,648 of NC_052159.1, forward strand.
CAGGCTTACGAAGGAAGGGGTCATCGAGGCTAGTAACAGCCCCTGGCGAGCACAGATTCTGGTGGTAAAGAGCGGGGACAAGAATAGGATGGTCATAGACTACAGTCAGACCATCAACAGGTATACGCAGCTGGACGCGTACCCTCTCCCCCGTATATCCGACTTGGTCAACAGGATCGCACAGTACAAGGTCTTCTCGATGGGAGACCTGAAGTTGGCCTACTACCAGCTCCCCATCCACGCGAGCGGTCGCTAGTACACTGCGTTCGAGGCAGACGGGCGGCTCTACCACTTTTTAAGGGTTCCCTTCGGTGTCACAAACGGCGTCTCGGTCTTCCAATGAGAGATGGACCGAATGGTCGACTGATATGGTTTACGGGCAACCTTCCCGTATCTCGATAATGTCACCATCTGCGACCATGATCAGCAGGACCATGACACTAATCTCCGCAAATTCATCCAAACCACAAAACTCCTGAATTTGACCTATAACAAAGAAAAATGCGTGTTCAGCACCGACCACCTAGCAATCCTCGGCTACGTAGTACGAAATGGAGTGATAGGCCCCGACCCGGAACGCATGCGCCCCCTGATGGAACTCCCCCTCCCCCATTACTCCAAGGCCCTGAAACGCTGCCTCGGGTTTTTCTCTTATTACGCTCAGTGGGTCCCCAACTATGCCGACAAAGCCTGTCCTCTCATGCAAACAACCACTTTCCCCCTGTCGACGGAGGCCCGCCAGGCCTTCAGCCACATCAAAGCGGATATCGCAAAGGCCACAATGCGGGCCATCAACGAGTCCCTCCCCTTCCAGGTCGAGAGCGATGCGCCTGACATAGCTCTGGCAGCCACCCTCAACCAAGCAGGCAGACCCGTGGCCTTCTTCTTGCGCATCCTCCATGCTTCCGAAATCGGCCACTCCGCGGTTGAGAAAGAAGCACAGGCCATAGTAGAAGCTGTGCGACATTGGAGGCATTACCTGGCTGGCAGGAGGTTTACCCTCCTCACAGACCAACGGTCGGTGGCCTTCATGTTTGACAATGCACAGCGGGGCAAGATAAAAAAAACGACAAGATCGAGTTATCCACCTATAACTACAACATCTTGTATCGTCCTGGGAAGCTAAACGAGCCTCCCGATGCCCTGTCCCACGGCACCTGTGCCAATGCACAATACATGTGACCGCCTCCGAGCCCTCCACGAGGACCATTGCCACCCGGGGGTCACTCGCTTCTTCCATTTTGTGAAGACCCGCAACCTGCCCTACTCCATCGAGGAGGTCAGAACAGTCACCAGAAACTGCCACATCTGCGCAGAGTGCAAGCCGCACTTCTACCGCCCCGAAAAAGCGCATCTGATAAAGCCTTCCAGTCCCTTTGAATGCCTCAGCATGGACTTCAAAGGTCCCCTCCCCTCTACCAATCGCAACACGTATTTCCTCAACGCGATTGACGAGTACTCCCGCTTCCCGTTCGCCATCCCCTGCCCCGACATGACCACAACCACCATCATTAAAGCCCTCCACAGCATTTTCTCCCTGTTCGGATTCCCCGTCTACATACACAGTGATAAGGGGTCCTCCTTCATGAGTGACGAACTGCGTCAATTCCTGCTCAGCAAGGGCATTGCCTCAAGCAGGATGACCAGTTATAACCCCCGGGGTAACGGACAGGTCGAGAGGGAGAACTGTACGGTCTGGAAAACCGTTCTACTGGCCCTACAGTCCAGAAATCTCCCAGTCTCCCGCTGGCAGGAGGTCCTCCCAGACACCCTCCACTCCATCCGGTCTCTACTCTGCACTTCTACTAATCAAACTCCTCACGAACGCCTTCTTGTCTTCCCCAGGAAGTCTCCCTCAGGGACCCCGCTCCCGACCTGGCTGGCTGCCCCTGGGCCCATCCAGCTCCTGAAACACGTGCGGGCACACAAATCGGACGCGTTGGTCGAGAGGGTCCAGCTGCTCCATGCTAACCCGCAATATGCGTATGTGGAGTACCCCAATGGGCAAGAAGACACGGTCTCTCTACGGGACCTGGCGCCCGCCGGATCCCCGCCATCACCACCAGCCCCACCCACCCCCCCACAGGCTATGGCAGGACCCCGCCCAACCGCAACTGCTCCCTGCAGGCGCTCCCCTCCCTGGCCCACCCCCCTCACCTGCGCTGCCTGGAGGACTAGGCCCCCCCCCCCTCACGGCCCGGCCCTCACCAGCGCCGTCTAGGGGTGTTGAAACCTCCACAAGGACCGGATCATCGCTCCCGGAGTCATGGACGCCAGCTTCTCCATCAAAATCTGCGATGAAGCTCCGTCCGTCGCAGAGGACGTCCAAGGCCCCCGATCGTCTGATCGAGTCGATATGAACTCTTAATGGATTTTTTTTTCTCTGTATCTGTAAATATTTGCCATGTTGATAACACAACTCCTGACGCCATAGTTCCATAGTTACGGGCCAGTGGGCAGCCACATTGGAGAGAGGTATAGTCCCATATCACTAGTCATACTACCAGTAAATTGTCCCACCCGCACCGGACTATCAGTCATGGCTGGATGCCCAAGCACCCCCTCCCCCCCAGTTCCTTTCTCAACAAGGGGTGAATGTGGTAGTATGACTAGAGGTACTGCAGTACCTGGGAGTGTGAGCTACCATTGATGGAGAAGGCTCGCTGCTCATTGGCCCAAGTGTTTGCATTTCATTGGTCGGGATGTAAGGTAGCTCTGCCCAATGAGGCGGGGTATAAGAACCCGTGTTCCCAGCAGCCAACCTTCTTTCGGTACTCGAGCTGCTGGGGAAACACCTTGTTGATTAAAGCCTTCAATTTGGACTACTCCTTCGTTTCAGTAGTTATGAGTGAAATGTCCTGATCCCCAAACAGACATAGCCAGCATACAAAGCTCAATGGCAAGAGTGTAAATTAATAAAATTGATCCTGTCGGGTTCTTAATTAAGCAATGGCATCCATCTAACCTCAAAAGGGCAAGTCTTGAAAATGAAAAATGAAAATCGCTTCTTGCCACAAGTAGGCGTCAAGTGAAAAGCTCCTAGTCGCCACATTCCGGCGCCTGCTCAGGGAGGCTGTTACGGGAATTGAACCGTGCTGCTGGCCTGCCTTGGTCTGCTTTCAAAGCCAGCGAATTAGCCCTGTGCTAAACAGTCTTGTGGATTAATCTCTCTCTTTACCGGGAGAGAAATTATTCCAGCCAGCAGACCAGAAATTATTCAACCAGCATATACAAAGATTTTCAAGTTTCATATTTTCAATGTGGGTATTGTTAAAATAGTTGTATCACTCTGTGGTAGAAAATAAGACCACTTTTCCTTTTGAAAAACAATTGAAAGAAATAAGCAATGAATCGTCATGCCTTATCACAAAACCCATTGCAAAGTAGATAACACTGGCATTTGTGCAAATTATTTGAAAATGTTCCTTGGAATGATGTTTGACATGCTGAGATGGGCCAAAGATCAACTTCAAAGAAGTAAATAATTAAAATCTGCACAGTTAAATCATAGATTTCCCTGTACAAATACAAATGTATAAAGCTTATGGGTGTATGGTTTACAAAATATATGAAATGAATAAATGAAACATATCAAAAATGTTATTTATAAATTTAGAGCACCCAATTCATTTTTTCCAATTAAGGGGCAATTTAGCGTGTCCAATCCACCTACCCTGCACATTTTTGTGCTGTGGGGGCAAAACCCACACAAACACGGGGAGAATGTGTAAACTCCACACGGACAGTGACCCAGAGCTGGGATCGAACCTGGGACCTTGGTGCCGTGATAATGCAGTGCTAACCACTGTGCCCCAATGCTGCCCAGTGAAACATTTAAGATTAGTTTAAAAAAATGTGATATCCCATGACTGATCTTTTAAATTATTGAGTAATTATGCTGTTATTTCCAGGAAAATAAAAGGCGGCAGCACGGTGGCGCAGTGGTTGGCACTGCTGCCTCACGCTGGGACTAGGGGCATGAAAAGAGACAATCGGTGTTTGTCTCACCTACTTTGGAGTAACTGACTGATGCAAGTTACAAAGGCGGAATCTGAGAATTCCACCACAATCCACGGAAGACCTTGGGCGCGATTCTCAGCTCCCCACCCCTCGTGGGAGGACCCCCCAACTAATTTCACGGCCCCCTGGCGCCCCCCGCGATTCTCCCACCCCTCGCTCGGAAGAATCGCCGCTCACCGTTTTTCACGGCGACAGGCGATTCTCCAACCTGGATGGGTCGAGCGGCCTGCCGTTCGCGACCGTTTCACAACGGCGGCAACCACACCTGGTCACTGCCGTCGTGAAATCGCCATGAGATGCCCGTTTTGGGGCTTGTAGGGGGCCTAGTGGGGAATGAGCACCACGACTGTGCTCGGGAAGGGACAGCCCCACGATCGGTGCCCACCGATCGTTGGGCCGGCGTCTCAATCGGACGCACTATTTCCCCTCCGCCGCCCCGCAAGATCAAGCCGCCACGTCTTGCGGGGCGGCTGAGGGGAAGATGGCCACCGCGCATGCACGTGTTCGAGCTGTCAGCCGTCATGACGTCAGCCACGCATGCAAGGGTTGGAGCCGGCCAACCTGCACATGCGCGGCTGATGTCACATAGGCGCCGCCGTCGCGTCACTCTCGGCGCGCCGCCCGGCGGCCGAGAGTTACGGAGTGCCGCTCCTAGCCCCGCTGGGAGGGGAGAATAGGGAGCGAGGAGCGGCCTCCGAGGCCGTTGTGAAACCCAGCCGAGGTCATGACGGCCCTCCCGATTTTTCCCGGGAGCGGAGAATTCCGCCCCAGGACCTCATCATTTTGTTTACAGCGATGAACTGTTTAATGAATTTGATTTTTAAGCTAATTGGGCGGACGTATGACAGGTACTTTTCACAAGATACATTTAAAATATGATGGACACTTCGGTACACTCCGAGTGTAAGAGTTTATTTCTAGAAGGATGATTTGGGAAGCAAGTTTGGTGCTGTGATCAAGCGGAGTTTTGACTCATTGACAGCAGCTGGTCATTTAGGTGATTGCTAGACAATACTGGTACACATGAGGTATCTAAATTCACTGTTTATCATGGTATATAACTTTTCTACAAGTTTTGAAACATGTTAATGAGTAGTTGTCATTCTGTATTTGTGTAAAATTATCATTTCATAATCATTATTAAAATAAAATAGCTCTATTACTTGATGAGTACATTTGTTAATTGTTAAATTATTTTGTAGATTACAATTTCTTTGAAGAGGATCACCTTCATCACAAAAGAGAAAATAGCAAGTTTGATACCCAGTGTTATTCAGATCTGTACAAATTCCCAGTGTTATTCAGATCTATACAGCAACTGAAAAGGTAACATTTTATCTGGAAAATAAGTTGGTACTATTGTAGTATAATGTCTAATTTACAAAGCATGCCATTTGAATCATGCTGCAGAAGCCGCAAGAAGTACAAACACTCAAGTGTGAGAACCTAAAAATACTGAGATATTCAACTTTGAAAAGCCCTACAACATAGATACTTTGGAGAAAAATATAACGAGGAACTATACTTTCCTCACATTGATAATTTAGTTGAGTTCCCCAGCTCGTTCACCAGGAACACTTTGCTTTTCCCTACATTTAGCTTATATCCCGAGAATGCCCCAAACTTGCCCAGCGTGCCCATGATCCTCTCCATGCTCCCAGCAGGTCATCCACATATAGTGACACCCGGTGCTCCCTTTGTCCCTTCAAAAATTCCTTGCCACTCTGTCGACCCCCTAAGAGCCATTGCCAGAGGCTCTATCGCTTGCACAAACAACAGCAGTGACAGCGGGACCCCTGCCTTGTTCCCCTGTGCAGTTCAAAGTTTTGTGAGTCCATATTGTTAGTCTGTACACTCTCCACCGGTGCCATGTATAGCAGTCACACACATACCACAAACATCGGCCCAAACCCAAACCTTCCCAGGACCTCCAACATGTATCACCACTGCACCAGGTCGAATGCCTTCTCCGTGTCCATGGACACCACTACCTCCGGCACCTGGGCTCTCAACAGGGTCATGATCACGTTTAACAGCCTCCTTATATTACTAGAAAGCCGCTGGCCCTTTACAAAACTTGTTTGATTCTCCGCAACCACCCTGGGGACATAACCTTCCATCCTTCCTGCCACCTACTTAGCCAACACTTTCACATCCGTATTTAACAACGATATGGACCTATATGACCCACACTCCAATGGGTCCTTCCCCCTCTTTGGTATCAATGTAATCGTTGCCTGCGTCATCGTCTCCGGCAGCTTCCCCTTTTCCAACGTCTCATTTAATGCCCTCAAGAGCTGTGGTGCTAGGTCCATCGCAAACTCCTTAGAAAGTTCTGCATGGTAACCATCGGGCCTCGGGGCCTTCCCCGACTTCAAACCCCTTATACTGTCCAATACCTCCCTCAGCTCCAAAGGTTCCTCAAACACCTGCCTCTTTTCTCCTTCCAACTGTGGGAATTCAAATTTTTCTTTAAAAAGTCCCATGTCCCCCTTTTCATCCCCTATACAGCTCCTTATAATAATCTCTAAATACTTAATTTACCTTCCCCGGCTCCAACACCACCTCCCCTGCCTCAGTTTGTATCTTCAATATTTCCCTGGATGCGGCCTGTCTTCATAGCGGATGCACTAACATAATACAAAGACATAGGCACAGCTTCTTCCCCACAGCTACTAGACTCCTCAACGACTTTCCCTCGGACTGATCTGTTACCTGTAAGAACACTATTCACATCGTCCTATGCTGCTCTTGCTCATGTATTTGCTTTGTTTAGCCCCTTGTTCCCCACTGTAACCAATCACTGTCTGTTGATGTACCATTTGTCAATGTCCTCCATCGATTATTCTTTTTTGTCTACTATGTACGTACTGTCTACGCTCCCTTGGCCACAGAAAAATACTTTTCACTGTACTTCGGTACATGTGACAATAAATCAAATCAAATCAAAACATTCTACTCGCCTTCATCCTGTTTTCGTCCCTCAACCCCCTTGCCCTACACAGCTGTCCTACAGCCTTTCCCATCATCAACCTACCAAATTGCCCTAGCGGCTGTTTCTTCTTTGCTAATCCATCCGTGATGGGTGCTCTCGAGTACTCCCTATCTACCTCAATTATCTCATTCATTAGCCATTCATATTCCTCCCTCCGTTCCCGATCCGCACGTGCCTTGAACAAGATAATCTCCCCTCGGACTACTGCTTTTAACCCTTCCCAAAATGGGGCCAGTGGGGCGCATGGTCCGAGATTACTACCCCACGTACTCTGCCGCCTCCTCACCAACCAAAGCCTCCCGGCTCACCCCAGAAAAGTTGATTCTTGAATACACCCTATACACATGTGAGAAAAAAGGTTCTTTTTTTAAAAATAATTTTTATTGAAATTTTTACAAAATATAAACATCTTGACTCTATTAACAAACAACCGCGGTAACACCCCAAGAACAATACCCCCCCAACTTCAAGAGCAACTTCAAACAAAAGGAAAAAGAAAAAAAAACAACAGATCACCCAAACAACAAAAGGGAAAGAGATAGCACCCGCCACATCCCACATACCCATGTACACAATTCTCCCTCCCCCCACTCTAAACCCCCCCCCCCCCCCCCCCCCCCCCCCCCCCCCCGCCCCGGGTTGCTGCTGCTGTCGGCCTATTTCCCTACCGTTCCACCAGGGAGTCCAAGAAAGGCTGCCACCCCCTGAAAAACCCTTGAACTGATCCTCTCAGGGCAAAGTTCACCTTCTCCAATTTAATGAACCCCGCCATATCATTGATCCAGGCCTCCATGCTTGGGGGCCTCGCATCCTTCCATTGGAGCAAGATCCTCCGCTGGGCTACTAGGGACGCAAAGGCCAGAACACCGGCCTCTATCACCTCCTGCACTCCCGACTCCACTGCCACCCCAAATATTGCGAGTCCCCAGCCTGGCTCGACCCTGGATCCCACCACCCCCAACACCGTCCTTGCTACCCCCTTCCAAAACTCCCCCAACGCTGGGCACGCCCAAAACATCTGGGCGTGGTTCGCTGGGCTCCCCGAGCACCTAGCACACCTGTCCTCGCCCCCGAAAAACCTACTCATCCTCGTCCCAGTCATGTGGGCCCTATGCAGCACCTTGAATTGTATGAGGCTAAGCCTCGCACAGGAAGAGGAGGAATTCACTCCAGGGCATCCGCCCACGTCCCCTCCTCAATCTCCTCACCCAGCTCCTCTTCCCATTTACCCTTCAGTTCCTCCACCGAGGCCTCGTCTACCTCCTCCATTACCCGGTATATGTCCGAAATCCTCCCTCCTCCAACCCACACCCCCGAGAGCACCCTGTCCCGTACCCCACATGGGGGCAACAAGGGGAACCCCTCCATCTGCCGCCTGGCAAACGCCCTAACCTGCATGTACCGAAACATGTTCCCCGGGGGGAGCCCAAACTTCCCCTCTAACTCCCCCAAGCTCGCGAACCTCCCCTCCACAAACAGGTCCCTCAACCTCCTAACCCTGCCCTGTGCCAGCCCAGAAATCTGCCATCAATGCTCCCTGGGACAAACCGATGGTTCCCCCGTATCGGGGCCTCCATCGAGCCCCCCATTTCTCCCCTGTGCCATCTCCATTGCCCCCAAATTTTGAGGGTAGCCGCCACCACCGGGCTCGTGGTATACCTCGTTGGAGGGAGCGGCAACGGCGCCGTTACTAGCGCCTCCAAGCACGTGCCCACACAAGACGCCGCCTCCATCCTCTTCCATGCTGCCCCCTCCTCGTCTATTACGCACTTACGCACCATCGCTGCGTTGGCAGCCCAGTAGTACCCACAGAGGTTGGGCAACGCCAGCCCCCCCTCTCCCTGCCACGTTCCAGGAACACTCTTCTAACCCTCGGAGTCCCATGTGCCCACACAAATCCCGTGATACTCCTGTTGACCCTCCTAAAAAAGGCCTTCGGGATAAGGATGGGAAGGCACTGGAACAGGAACAAAAACCTCGGGAGCACCGTCATCTTAACGGACTGCACCCTCCCCGCCAGTGACAGCGGTAACATATCCCACCTCTTAAACTCCTCCTCCATCTGCTCCACCAACCTTGTGAGGTTGAGCTAGTGCAGGGCCCCCCAGCTCCCCGCCACCTGGACCCCTAGGTACCTGAAGCTCTTCCCTGCCTGCTTCAATGGGAGCCTACCAATCCCCTCCTCTTGATCCCCCGGATGTACCACAAACACCTCACTCTTGCCCAAGTTCAGCTTATAGGGGAGGGGCAGCAGGGTAGCATGGTGGTTAGCATAAATGCTTCACAGCTCCAGGGTCCCAGGTTCGATTCCCGGCTGGGTCACTGTCTGTGTGGAGTCTGCACGTCCTCCCACTGTGTGCGTGGGTTTCCTCCGGGTGCTCCGGTTTCCTCCCACAGTCCAAAGATGTGCGGGTTAGGTGGATTGGCCATGCTAAATTGCCCGTAGTGTCCTAATAAAAAAGTAAGGTTAAGGGGGGGTTGTTGGGTTACGGGTATAGGGTGGATACGTGGGTTTGAGTAGGGTGATCATGGCTCGGCACAACATTGAGGGCCGAAGGGCCTGTTCTGTGCTGTACTGTTCTATGTTCTATGTTCTATACCCCGAGAAACCCCCGCATTCACTAAGAATCCTCATCACCTCCGGCATCCCCCCCACCGGGTCCGCCACATACAGCAACAGGTCGTCCACGCACAGCGACACTCGATGCTCCTCCCCACCCCGCACCAGGCCCCTCCAGTTCTCTGACTCCCTCAATGCCATGGCCAGGGGTTCAATTGCCAACGCGAAGAGCAAGGGGGACAGGGGGCACCCCTGTCTCGTCCCCCGGTATAGCCAAAAGTACTCCGACCTCCTCCTATTTGTGGCTACACTCGCCATCGGGGCCTCGTAGAGCAGCCTCACCCACCGGATAAACCCCTCCCCAAACCCAAACCTCTCCAACACCTCCCACAAATACTCCCACTCAACCCTATCAAAGGCCTTCTCCGCATCTAATGCCACCGCTATCTCCGCCTCCCCTTCCACAGCCGGCATCATAATAACGTTGAGGAGCCTTTGTACGTTTGTATTCAGCTGCCTTCCCTTCACAAACCCCGTCTGGACCTCATGAATGACCCCGGGCACGCAATCCTCTATTCTAGTGGCCAGGATCTTTGCCAGCAGCTTAGCATCAGCGTTCAGCAGCGAAATCGGCCTATATGATCCGCAATGCAGAGGGTCCTTGTCCCGCTTCAGGATCAAGGAAATCAGCGCCCGTGACATATTTGGGGGCAAAGCCACCCCCCTCCCTTGCCTCGTTAAAGGTCCGGACCAACAGGGGGCCCAACAGGTCCAAATACCTTTTATAAAATTCCGCCGGAAACCCGTCCGGCCCTGGCGCCTTCCCCGACTGCATGCTCCCTATCCCTTTGACCACCTCCTCCACCTCGATCGGCGCCCTTAGTCCCTTCACCTTCTCCTCCTCCACCATCGGGAATCGCAGCTTGTCCAAGAAGCGCCCCATTCCACCCCTCTCCACCGGGGGCTCCGACTGGTACAGTTCCCCATAGAAGTCTCTGAAGACCCCATTAACATCTACTCCCCTCCGCACCACCTTCCCAGCCTTATCCGTCACTCCCCCAATCTCCCTGGCCACGTCCCGCTTTCGGAGCTGGTGTGCCAGCATCCTGCTCACCTTCTCCCCATACACCGCCCCCTGTGCTTTCCTCCACTGAGCTTCCGCCTTTCTGGTAGTCAATAGGTCAAATCTGGCCTGAAGGCTACGCCTCTCTCCCAGCAATCCCTCCTCTGGGGCCTCCGCATACAGGGCCGGCCCAAGGCACCGGCAACTCGGGCAGTCGCCCGGGGCGCCATGTGCTAGGGGGCGCCAGAGACTCGGGTCCCGCGCATGCGCAGTTGGGCCGGTGCCAACCAGCGCATGCGTGGTGGCCGCCCTCCCCCAGGGCGGCCCCCTCCGCCTCCCCCCTCCTCCCGCCCCCCTCCGTCCGCCCCCCCCCTCGGCCCCGCCCCTCGGCCCCGCCCCTGCCCCACACCTCGGCCCCCCCCCCGCCTCGACCCCACCCCCCCCGCCTCGACCCCGCCCCACCCCCGCCTCGACCCCGCCCCCCCTCGGCCCCCCCCGACTCGGGCCCGCCCCCCCCCCCCCCCCGCCTCGGGCTCGGCCCCCCCGCCTCGGCCCCCCCCCCCCCATCTCGGCCCCCCCCCCCCCCCGCACAATTGCTTCACAGCTCCAGGGTCCCAGATTCCCGACTTGGTTCGCTGTCTGTGTGGAGTCTGCACGTTCTGCGCATGTGTGCGTGGGTTTCCTCCGGGTGCTCCGGTTTCCTCCCACAGTCCAAAGATGTGCAGGTTAGGTGGATTGGCCATGATAAATTTCCCTTAGTGTTCAAAATTGCCCTTAGTGCTGGGTGGGGTTACTGGATTATGGGGATAGGGTGGAGATGTGGGGTTGGGTAGGGTGCTCTTTCAAAGAGCCGGTGCAGACTCGATGGGCCGAATGGCCTCCTTCTGCACTGTAAATTCTATGATTCTATGATTTTCCCTAAACCCGCCCAACTCCTTTGCCATTCATATGCTACCCATTGACCTGGGAATCGACCTATCTACCCTCGGCTCTAGGACACAATTAAAATCTCCTCCCATGATTAACTGGTGCGTGGTCAAGTCCGGGATTGCTGCCAGCAACCCCCTCATAAAACCTACATCATTCCAATTTGTTGCATGCACATTCACCAATACTACCGGCGCCTCCTCCAGTACCCCACTCATCATCCCATATCTCCCACCCCGGATCCCTCACTTCCTTCGCACTCACAAACCCCATTTTCTTACTCATCAAATGGCCACCCCACTATGATTTTGAAACAAATCCTGAGTGGAAAATCTGACCCACCCCTTCCTCAGTCTAAACTGGTCCTTCACGTGGAGGTGCGTCCCCTGCAGAAAGACACCTCTGCTTTTAAACTCCTGAGATGCGCAAAGACCCGAGATCTTTTCACCAGTCCATTGGCTCTCGCACATTCCATGTTATCAGCATTACCGGGGTCTTATGCCTCCATTCCCCTCTACCATCCACCATCCTCTCCCCCCGATGGCTCTTCCCCCGTTAATTTCACCCTATACCTGTCCCATCCAAGGTGGCCGCTTTCTCTGCTCCTGACTATGTTTCTTCTCCAACCTCGCCACATTGCACCTCCCTCCATCCCGCCTCCCTTATAGCCACCTCTCTCGGCTTTCTCCCCGCCTCACTTGTGTTCACCAGCATTACCTGCCTGCATGGCAATTCCCGCCCAAAGGCCCCTCCTACTGACCCCCCACCCCTCCCCCACACTCACCACTGTTCCATGAAGAAGGCTCCCCATGGACCACCCCTCCTCCACCCAAATAAAGACTTATCTTGAACCACAGGTCACCTTCCCCAAAGACAAACAAAATGAAAAACCATAGGGCAGCATGGTAGCACAGTGGTCAGCACAGTTGCTCTTATGTAGGGTGCTCTTTCCAAGAGCTGGTGCAGACTCGATGGGCCAAATGACCTCCTTCTGCACTGTAAATCTATGATTTTCCGACAGCTGACCCTACAGGAGGGGGTAGGGTCAGCCATCCGCCTAACAAACTTTCCACCCCTGCTACCTTGTGTCGATGCAACAGAAGAAAACCCCTCCACATTAGAACATAGAACAGTACAGCACAGAACAGGCCCTTCGGCCCTCAATGTTGTGCCGAGCCATGATCACCCTACTCAAACCCACGTATCCACCCTATACCCGTAACCCAACAACCCCCCCCTTAACCTTACTTTTATTAGGACACTACGGGCAATTTAGCATGGCCAATCCACCTAACCCGCACATCTTTGGACTGTGGGAGGAAACCGGAGCACCCGGAGGAAACCCACGCACACAGGGGGAGGACGTGCAGACTCCACACAGACAGTGACCCAGCCGGGAATCGAACCTGGGACCCTGGAGCTGTGAAGCATTTATGCTAACCACCATGCTACCCTGCTGCCCCTTATTGGAGGGAATGAAACAAGTCCCCCTCCCTCCAACCCCAACTCTACCCACATTCTCCATTACTCCAATGTGCCAGCACCTTCATCTCCCAAATGTGTTCAGTTCTCCCCCAGTTTATGTTCCTTGGTAAAGTTATTGGCCGCTTCTGGGGTTTTCAAAATATATTCATGGCCTTCATAAGTCACCCATAGTCTCACCAGGTAGAGCACCCCAAACCTGATCTGCCATCAATAAAGCACTGCCTTAGCCCTGTTGAACTCCACACTCCGTTTTGCCAGTTCAGCTCCAATGCCCTGGTATATTTGGACTTTGTTCCCCTCCCATTCGCAGTTCCACTTCTCCCTGGCCCTCTGCAGAATCTTCTCTTTCTCCACAAACTTGTGCAGTCTCACGATCACTGCCTATGGTGGCTCCCCAGTTCTTGGCTTCTGCCTCAGAGACCTGTGTGCTCTGTCCTTCTCAGGGGCCTTGTCCAGCACCCGCTCCACCACCAGCCCCGCCAGCATCTTCAAGATGTACCGTACGGCACTCGCACCTTCCACTCCTTCAGGCAGACCCACTATTCACAGGTTCTGCCTTCTCAACCTGTTTTCCTGCTCCTCCACCTTTGCTCTCAACGTCTTGCAAAGGTCTCCTAAGAGCTCCAACTCCGCCTCCAGTGACACCACTCTACCGCTGCATTCCGAGATCACCCTCTAAATCTCTCGGATCTGCAACCCCTGAGCCGCCAAACATTTCTCTACCCTCTCCGTCTAGCCCTTCAGGGGTGCCACAGCCCCTTTGATGGCCTTTGAGCGATCCACCTGCATCTCCTTCACCTGCTGGTGGAACTCTTCCTTGATGAAGGCCATCAACGGTCCCATCTGGGGCTTTCCTTCTTGCATTGACCCTTCCCCCTCTGCCATCTTTCCACTAACTACTGTGCCACAGGCCTCTTCCAATTCCTTGGCCAGGTCCTTCACCTTCTTCTGCCGGGTTTGGTAACCAGCAGACATGCCACTCCCGGGGGGAACTTCTCTGCCATCCTTCAGTGAGTAAGAAGTCTGACAACACCAGGTTAAAGTCCAACAGGTCTGTTTCAAATCACTAGCTTTCAGAGCACTGCTCCTTCCTCAGGTGAATAAAGAGGTAGGTTCCAGAAAGATATATATAGACAAGGTCTAAGATACCAGACAATATTTTGAATGCGAGCATTTGCAGGGAATTAAGTCTTTACAGATCCAGAGAGGGGTAATCCTAGGTTAGAGGTGTGAATTGTCTCAAGCCAGGACAGTTGGTAGGATTTCGCAAGCCCAGGCCAGATGGTGGGGGGTGAATGTAATGCGACAAGGTGAGGTCATACTCATGTGTGTGGAACTTGGCTATAAGTCTCTGCTTGGTGATTTTGCGGTGTCGCGCGTCTGAAGGCTGCTTGGAGAACACTTACCGAAGATCAGAGGCTGAATGCCCTTGACTGCTGAAGTGTTCCTCGACTGGAAAGGGAACATTCCCTGCCTGGCAATTGTCGCGTGATGTTCGTTCATCCATTGCGCAGTATCTGCATGGTCTCGTCAATGTACCACGCTTCGGGACATCCTTTCCTGCAACGTATGAGGTAGACAACGTTGGCTGAGTCGCACGAGTATGTACCGCGTACCTGGTGGGTAGTGTTCTCACGTGTACATGGTGGTATCCATGTCGATGATCTGGCACGGTCTTGCAGAGATTGCCCTGGCAGGGTTGTGTGGTGTTGTGGTCGCTGTTCTGAAGTCTGGGTAGTTTACTGCAAACAATGGTTTGTTTGAGGTTGCGCAGTTATTTGAAGGCAAGTAGTGGGGGTGTGGGGATGATTTTGGCAAGATGTTAGTCTTCATCGATGACGTGTTTGAAGGCTGCGAAGAGATATCGAGTTTCAACCGCTCCGGGGAAGTACTGGATGACGAAGGGTACTGTCGGATGTGTCCCGTGTTTGTCTTCTGAGGAAGTCGGTGCAGTTTTTGCTGTGGTGCGTTGGAACTGTCAATCGATGAGTCGAGCGCTATATCCCATTCGTACGAGGGCATCATTCAGCGCCTGTAGATGTCTGTTACGCTCCTCCTCGTCTGGGCAGGTCCTGTGTATACGGAGGGCTTCGCCATAGGGGATGGCTTCTTTAATGTGTTTATGGCGGAAACTGGAGAAGTGGAGCACCGTGAGGTTATCCGTGGGCTTGCGGTAAAGTGAAGTGCTGAGGTGACCGTCCTTGATGGAGATGAGTGTGTCCAAGAATGCAACCTATTTTGGAGAGTAGTCCATGGTGAGTCTGATGGTGGGATGGAACTTATTGATGTCATCGTGTAGTCGTTTCAGTGATTCTTCGCCATGGGTCCAAAGGAAAAAAATGTAATCGACGTATCTGGTGTATGACGTCGGTTGAAGGTCCTGTGCGGTGAGGAGGTCTTGTTCAAACTTGTGCATGAAAATGTTGGCGTATTGAGGTGTGAATTTGGTCCCATGGCTGTTCAGTGTGTCTGGATGAAGAAATTGTTGTTGAAGGTGAAGACAGTGATCCAGAATGAAGCGGATGAGTTGCAGAATTGCATCTGAAGATTGTGTTGAGTACTGAGGCTGTTGCAGCAATGCCGTCGTCATGGGGATGCTGGTGTAGAGTGCCAAGACGTCCATTGTGACGAGGAATGTTCCTGGTTCAACTGGTCGATGGGTACTGAGTTTCTGTAAGAAGTTTCAGTTATGAGTGGCGTACCACAAGGATCTGTTCTGGGGCCGTTGCTGTTTGTCATTTTTATAAATGACCTAGAGGAGGGAGCAGAAGGATGGGTAAGTAAATTTGAAGACGACACTAAAGTCGGTGGAGTTGTAGACAGTGCGGAAGGATGTTGCAGGTTACAGAGGGACATAGATAAACTGCAGAGCTGGGCTGAGAGGTGGCAAATGGAGTTTATGTGGAGAAGTGTGAGGTGATTCACTTTGGAAAGAATAACAGGAATGCGGAATATTTGGCTAATGGTAAAATTCTTGGTAGTGTGGATGAGCAGAGGGATCTCGGTGTCCATGTACATAGATCCCTGAAAGTTGCCACCCAGGTTGATAGGGTTGTGAAGAAGGCCTATGGTGTGATGGCCTTTATTGGTAGAGGGATGAGTTCCGGAGCCATGAGGTCATGTTGCAGTTGTACAAAACTCTAGTACGGCCGCATTTGGAGTATTGCGTACAGTTCTGGTCGCCTCATTATAGGAAGGACGTGGAAGCTTTGGAACGGGTGCAGAGGAGATTTACCAGGATGTTGCCTGGTATGGAGGGAAAATCTTATGAGGAAAGGCTGATGGACTTGAGGTTGTTTTCGTTAGAGAGAAGAAGGTTAAGAGGTGACCTAATAGAGGCATACAAAATGATCAGAGGGTTAGATAGGGTGGACAGCGAGAGCCTTCTCCCGCGGATGGAGGTGGCTAGCACGAGGGGACATAGCCTTAAATTGAGGGGTAATAGATATAGGACAGAGGTCAGAGGTGGGTTTTTTACGCAAAGAGTGGTGAGGCCTTGGAACGACCTACCTGCAACAGTAGTGAACTCGCCAACATTGAGGGCATTTAAAAGTTTATTGGATAAGCATAAGGATGATAAGGGCATAGTGTAGGTTAGATGACCTTTAGTTTTTTTCCATGTTGGTGCAACATTGAGGGCCGAAGGGCCTGTACTGCGCTGTATCGTTCTATGTTCTATGTATCGCGACAGAAGCTGGGCATTCCTTGTAACACCTCTTTAACCTGGGAGTACCCCTCTCTCCGGATCTGTAAAGACTTAATTACCTGCAAATGCTCACATTCTAAGCATTGTCTGGCATCTTTGACTTTGTCTATATATATCTTTCTGGAACCTACCTCTTCATTCACCTGAAGAAGGAGCAGTGCTCCAAAAGCTAGAGATTCGAAACAAACCTGTTGGACTTTAACCTGGTGTTGTCAGACTTCTTACTGTGCTCACCCCAGTCCAACGCCGGCATCTCCACATCATCCTTCAGTTACACTTTTCCTTCGAAGTTATGCCCGATTTCAGGTAAAAAAAAAAGCTCTTTCCCACTCTTTCAAGTGTGAGCTGCTCTGTGTGCGATCACTCACACCTTGGCCACCACCGGAAGTCTAGAGGACGACATTTCTTATCGAAGACTCAATATCTTTAAGCAAAGAGGCAAGAGAATTGGCAAAAAAAAACAAAGAGAGGACATTGCCATGATTGGTTATTCAGTCTATCCAATGAGATTGCAAATTAGACCAGGAAGTTCCCAGCTTTGACCCCCTAGCAGTATTGAGTTACCTGATTTCAGTGGGAGGAGTGTTACAATTGGTCTTATCTCTATTTGGAAGGTAAAGAGTTCCTGCTCCTGTTTGCTGTTTTGATAATTGTGTCTCAGGTGAGGGTAGGATTGGATTTGGCTTTAACAATTTCCATTGTCAAATTGTTTGTCAGCAACTTAATCAAGGCTGAAACCAGAATTGTGAACACTTGGAACAAGAATGGGAATGCCCCTGAAATAAGATTCCAGGTAAAAAGCCAACACTTTCAGGTCAGGATGGTCGGGGGGAAATTGGCAACAGAAGAAAGCCTGAATGTCAGTTTAATTTTGCATTAAAGAATGCAGTTCAACATTCAGCTATGTTTTCATTACTTGTTTGCAAGTTATGGAGTTCAGTTAAGGAGAGCTCCCAGCCTGCATCTGATTAACCTTCATGGCAGAATCTGTTGACCCTGTATTAAGCAGGACATATCAGCCAGTCTTTATTATTTCAGGGGCTGTGGGCATCCCAAATTGCCCTTTTAAGGTGCAGCTTGCTCGGCCATTTAGGCGTCAATCACATTGCTTTAGATCTAGAGTCACATGTAGGCCAGACCAGGCAAGGATGGCAGATTTCCTTCCCTGAAGGGCATTAGTGAATCAGGTGGGTTTTTCCAACAATTGATAATAATTCCATGGTTACCACATTTGAGATTAGCTTCATATTCCAATTTATTGATTGAATTGTAATTTCACCACTGCTGTGGAGGGATTTGAATCCATGCCTGCAGACCATGAACCTGGGCCTCTGGATTACTAATCCAGCCACGCTCTGACTAAGAAAATTAGCGACTGGAAGCAGAAAACTTACAACTGAAAACCTCACTTTTTTTAGAATTTTCATTTTCTTGATATTTGTAAATGTGCTAAAATGAATAACCAACTTGAATGTGTTTTGTACGAGGTGGCAACGTAGATATCTGCTTGATCATGAGTCATCTCTATTCTCACAGATGTTGGCATGGTTGCACAGTGGTTAGCACTGTTGCTTCATAGCACCAGGGTCCCGGGTTCGATTCCCAGCTTGGGTCACTGTGCGGAATCTGCACGTTCTCCCCCGTGTCTGCGTGGGTTTCCTCCGGGTGCTCCGGTTTCCTCCCACAAGTCCCGAAAGACATGCTGTTAGGTGAATTGGACATTCTGAATTCTCCCTGTGTACCCGACCAGGTGCCGTAATGTGGCAACTAGGAGATTTTCACAGTAACTTCATTGCCGTGTTAATGTTAGCCTACTTGTAACACTAATAAAGATTATTATGACTATTAGTTTTCGAAACTGAAAGTGGTTGTGTTTATGTGCCAGATTGTTCGAATGAATTACGATAAAAGAGGAAGAAGAGTTTTCAATTTTAAAATTGAGGAATGATTACAGTTGAATATTTAAAGTGTAGCAACAGCAGATAACAACAAATGGTTAAATAGAAATGCATTCACTTGAGCTGGTAAAGCCACATTTCTTCATTCTACTCAGAATCATGCGTGTCACACACCCAGTAACCCCGATCCACCTGAAATCATCAATCTGTACAGGAAACGGCAACAATGATGTGAACTTCGACCCTTTAAAACCTCCCACTTCAACCTTCAGCGTTTGGAGTAGCTTCCATGTTAAGCAGGTTCTACACAGTCTGCTGTTTGTGTACAATGTCAGCGTGTCACGCCTAGCATGGGTGTGGAACAGTACAGGTATGTTTCCAGATTAGACAGGAAGAGCTTTGCTACTTTGCAAAATTAAACTAGCTTCTGCGTTAAGTTTGTCCAAAATCTGTTTAAAATCTGTTTCTTAGTTTTGGCTTGAAAGATTCTTTCTCTTAAACACTGATAATTTTTTTTTCTTTCTATTGTAATGTTGGAATGGTGAAGTACTTTGCCTTGTGCTAGACTACAAAAACCCCACCTCAATTCCTATTTTTAATTCTTTCATGGGATGTGGCCTACACTGGCAAGGTCAGTATTTATTACCTATCCTTAATTGCCCTTGAGAAGGTGGTGGTGGTGAGGGAGCCACCTTGAACCCCTGTGTGGTTCATCTACTATAAGGGACCCTGTTCTTAGTGGGTGGGCTCAGCTAACAGGAGTTAATAGAATTATGTCAGTGATCAATCTGATATTCAGGCAGTTAATGGACCCAATAATCTGAGTATCCTTTGTCCAAACATTCTCGCCTGTTTGAAACGTTTGTCGGACTGGTTCCAATACTTACCAACCTTGTGGAAATAGCTGAGTGGTAACGGTGATATTCACCTGCACGGCCAAGTAAATAGAATGATATACTGTTGTCGTTGTTGTAACTTGTACTGTGGGAATATGGTTTATTCGTTACCTAAGATCTTGTCTTCATGTTTTATAGGTGGCAGTGGGATCGCAAAGGGAGCAGTTAGAATAGAATCATAGATCATAGTTGTTGGCAGGTAGATTAAAATAAATGGTTCCTTTTGTTTAAATGAATATAAATCTGTGCATAACATATAGATATGTGTTTACATAGATCCAAATGCAGTCTATTCTGTAATTTGTAATGCACTGTGCCACTGTGGTTATAGTGTGTGTGTGTTTATTGTGGTTATTCTGTTGTTATTTTCTTATTTAAGGACTGTTCCAATCTGACTCAAACTGGGGGTTTTCTCAGTCATGGCAGAGAGTTTGTTTGAATACCATCATTTTCTGAATGTAATATGTCTCCAAATGTATTGCATGCCTAGACTGAAATTTCATAAACAAAAAGTCAAATTTCCTCATCACTGTGTATATACGCACCTAACGTTGCAATGTCAAAGTGTCATTATTTCCAGGGACATGGCAGCCCAGTTGTAAGTGATGGGCGCCAGCTGTAACACGCTTGGAGGCCTGTTCAAGAGTGCCACACTCCCAGAGGATTCCTGCACTATCTGCCTCCTGCATGTTTATTATCTAATATACCAGCTAACATATCTGTCCTAAGTATCCATTATCCCATTAAAGGTTTTGGATGACAGCCTATGATGCCATTTAAGTCCTTTGGTGTAGTGAAGTTTTGAAATCCCAGATGCATTCCCTCGGAGGAGAACCGTCACTCAACCGATTTTGAATAAAGAATGCACTGTTTAACCCCCTTACAGGCAGCAAATTTGGAGCCTACCTGTTTCCTTGTGAGAGTTTCCAACTTTCTGCCCTTGTGTAGTCTCAGGCAGGGAACTGAGATCTGCCCCAAATTCCTTTGTGAGCCAGATAAAAATCCTTTTCTAGGGAAAGATAGTTGATTCCAAACAGGATTGGCTGCATTCCCCATGAGGCCCAATTACTGGCTTCAAAAATCCCTAACCCATTTTGATTTATCTTGTATTTTTCATCCCCTGACTTTTAGATCAGTTTTAAGAAAAAATGCATATTATATATGGTATGTAACATCCCTTGCTTCTGCTGTATGTGCACCTAGACAACCGTAATTCGAGATGCTGATACTTTGTGCATATTTGGATAGGAAAGGATGCAAATGGTGTTGTAAAGTTGTAAATATATTTATTAACAATATTTGTTGTAAATTTGTACAGTATTTTCAGTTTTTGAATGTTTATGTTGCATCATTTTAAGTGTACCTGTGATTTGGTGCTTATCTTAAAGTTAGAAAGGATAGCAACAGGTTTTTCCCAATGGTTCCCTCCAGACATTGGAACCACCGGCAACCCTGTCATTAACGTTCCCAGAAGGGTGGCTTTTTCTTCTTTTAGTAAGGACTTCTTCAAAGTCAGAATAGAACTTTTCCTGAACATCTCTCTCTCTCTCTCTCTCTCTCTTCCTCCTCCTCCTCCTCCCCCCCCCCCCCACCCCCTCCCCCCCCCCCCCCCCCCCCGCTTGTTCCAAGTATGATGGGAGAAGCCAATGCGAATAGCTTTTTCCTGCTCACAAAAAGTTGAAGTGGGAAGTATAGAGACGGGCTCCGGAGGGAGGTACGTTATGGTGAGTGGGAAATTGGAGGGGATGCCGGTGGTATCAGTGAACATCTGTGCCCCAAACTGGGACAACGTCAAATCTATGAGGCGGGTCCTGGGAAGAACAGTTCTGATCCGGACTGGAACGGTTGGGGAGGATGTCGGCGGGGGGGGGGGGGGGGTGGATCGTGGAGATTTGGGAGGGCGAGGGCGAAGGAATTTCCATTCTCCAGGTGCACAAGGTGTACTCGCGAATAGACTTTGTTGTGTTGGATACAACATTGCTGGCAGGGCTGGTGGATGTTGATTACTCGGCAATGGTGGTGTCGACCATGCCCCCGCACTGGGTGGACCTGTGGGTGAGTAAAGGGAGGGGGCGGGCCAGCACCCACAATGGAGGCTGGATGTGGGACTGTTGGCAGAGGAAGGGGTGTGTAAGCCTGTGAGGAAGGCCATCCGCGGCCAAGTGGAGATTAATGACGCGGTGGAGGTCTCAGCAGGTACGGTAATGGGGGACACTGAAGGCAGTGGTCGGGGCGGGGGGGGGGGGGGGGGGGGTGAGTTTTCGGGCACAGAGGGAGAAGGCGGAGTGGCGGAGGCGGAGATAGAAAGGCAAGTAGGGGAAATATGCGGAGGCCACAGAAGCAGGGCTGTTAAAGGAGCGGCAGAGGCTGCAGATGGAGTTTAGGCTACTATCTATGGGAAAGGTGGTGGGACAGTTGGGAAGGGTGAGAAGGGCGGTATGAGTACGGGGAGAACGGGAGCAGGATGCTAGCGCATCAGTTGAGGAAGCAGATAGCTACATGGGAGATCGGGAAAGTGAAGGACGTAGGAGGGAATACGGTCTTGGACCCAGCGGGGGTGAATGGGGTTTTTAGGGACTTTTACTGCAACTTATGAGTCGGAACCCTCAGGTGGGGCGGAGGCGATGAGGCGGTTTTTAGAGGGGTTGGAATTCCTGAAGGTGGCTGAGGAGCTGGTGGAGGGACTGGGGGTCCCAATTAGGGCTAGTAGAAGTGATGGAGAGGCTGGAGGCGATGCAATCGGCAAGGCCCCGTTCCTGACGGGTACCCGGTGGAATTTTATAAGAAGTTCTCAGAGATTATTTGGGCCGCTGCTGGTCAGGGCTTTAAATGAGGCAAGGGAGCTGGGAGTGCTCCACCCAACGTTGTCGCAGGCTTCAATCTCCCTCCTTTTTGAAGCGGGAAAAAGACCCGAACAATGTGGGTCATACAGACCGATCTCTCTGCTAAATGTAGATACCAACATATTAGCTCAGAACTTCGAGGTGGATTGCGCTCCCGCTGTCATTGGAAGGATGGTGCATTTGGTGGGTCCCGCTCCAGGCGGATTTATTTGGTATTTTCCTGCTTGAAGGGTGTAGTATTACAAAGCGAAAGGTAGAGTGAGTGCCTGTGGAAGGTAACACTCCTCTGGTGTGGTTAGTGGATGGATTCTGCGGACAAGGAGTGGTGCAAGAAAGAAAGATCACCCAGAGAGTCCTTTGTGGTGCGCCACAGGAAAAGATGGCAGAGGATAAGAGGGAGGGGGTGCGTGCTGCCCGCCCTGTGGTCAACGGAGCAGTTGGTAGAGGTTCTGAACAATAAGTTCGTACAACAGAGGAAAGAGGCTCTGGAAGACCTGGCCAAGCTGGTGGGACTGCTGAGATCTGGGATCGAGCAAGTGGAGCAGAGGCTGGAGTCCCAGGGCCAGGCAATCCAGAAAGTGGAGGATGCGGTGGGGAGTTGTCCTCATTGGTGGCGGAGCTGGGAGTGATGCGAGAGAGCCAGAAGAGGCTGAGGGAGAAGGTGGACGTCTGGAGAATCTCTACAGGAGGCAACAATTTAAGGATTACCGGGATGCCTGAAGGCATTGAAGGTGCGGAGGCGACTGTGTATGTGGGAAGGATGCTGGAGATATTGATGGGGTTTGGGGCCTTCAATCGGCCGATGGAGGTGGATCGGGCGCACGAGGCGCTGAGGAGGAGCCGCAGGCGGTGAGCCGCTGAGGGAACTGGTGGTGCAGCTGCACCGCTTTCCTGGAACAAGGAGAAGATCCTTCGATAGGTGAGGCAGACCAATAAATGTACCTGGGAAGGGAGTCCTGCTGCAGGGGTACCAGGACCTGGGTGCATAAGTTGCCAAGAGGAGGGCTGGGTTCAACCAGATAAAGGCTGCCCTCCTTTGAGAAGGGGTGACGTTTGGAGCATTATATCCAGCCCACTTGTGGGTTACTATCCAGAATCGAGAGCTTTATTTTGACACGCCAGAGGAGGCGATGAAATTCATGAGGGACGATGGACTGGGAGGAGCGTGTGCTTATTAAAATGTTTAATGGTGGGTTTTCTGGGGCAGGTTCTTGCGGGGGAGCAGCGATGGTGAGTGTGCCTTTTGTTACTCTTTAGGGGTTAGACGGTTGGGGTGGGGGAAGGTAGTGGAACTGGAGGGAGAAAGGGTGGTTAGAGGCTCCGATGCTAGTCAATGAGAATGGAGTGGGGGGTTACCAGGAGGAAAGTGTGGGGTTGCTGAAGTGGTGTGGCTGGTGTGTCACAGTTGGGAAGGGATCGATAGCATTGGACATTGGGGCTGGGCCTGGGAGGCGCGTGGTCGTGTGACGTGGGCTGGTGGCTGGCTCTAAAAAGGATATGACTGATCGGCAGGGGAAGGGGTCAGGGAGGCCTCTGACACGGCTGGTCACGTGGAACGTGAGGGGGTCGAATGGGCTGGTTAAACAGAGTCTGAAGGTGAATGTGGCTTTTCTACAGAAGACACATCTGAAGCTGGGGGGGTGCCAGAGGAGGCTGAGAAAGGGTTGGGTGGGGCAGGTTTTCATTCGGGGCATGATATGAAGGCAAGGGGGTGGTGGCAGTGTTGGTTAATCGGGTTGCGTTTGAGGTAGGGAGATTGTGGGGGGGGGGGGGCGGGGGCACTGGATGTGGGGTTGCTGGAGGATGAGGAGATGTGTGAGCGGGTGATGGCTGCCATTCGGAGCTATGTGGAGCTGAACGACACAGGAGAGGTCTTAGCCGCAACACTGGGGGAGACACTCAAAGTTGGGGTTGGGAAGAGTTTTATATCAGTTCGGGCGCAAGGGGTGAAAATGGAGCGGGAGAAGAGGGCAAGGATGATGAATGAGATTTTGAAGATGGACAGGAGATATTTGGAGGCGCTGGAGTCAGGGCTGTTGAAGGAGTTGCAGACGCTCCAGATGGAATTTGGGCTGGTTTTTACAGCGAAGGTGGTAGGGCAGCTGCAGAGGGGCAGTGGGGCCAGAGGGGTAGTGTTTGAATATGGGGAAAAGGCGAGTAGGATGTTGACCCATAAGTTGAGAAAGCAAAAGGCGGCCATGGGAGATCGGTAGAATTAGGGATGATAAGGGTGAGAGGCTGCCATTGCTGAACATGATGATGAACCATTATTGGGAGTGAACATTGCCATAGTAAGGAAATGGGCCATGAGGGAAGGGTCGGTGTGGATGCGGGTGGAGGCATCATCGTGCAGGAGTTTGTGTTTTGAGGACTTTGTTGTTGGCACCTTTCAGCCAGGTACTCTGTGAGCCCAGTGGCGATGTTGGCCCTAAGGGTGTGGGGGCAATGCAGACAGCATTTGGGGCTGGAGGGTGCCTCTGTGTGGGCACCAGTCTGTCATAACCATAGGTTTGCACCGGCAGTGCTGGATGTGGGTTTAGGGGTGGCAGCAGGCAGGGATTGAGGGTTTGGCGACTTCTTTATGGGTGGCATATTTGCGGGGCTGAAGGACCTGGAGGAAGTGTGTGAGTTGCCCAGGGACTTTAGGTACCTGCAGGTTCAGGACTTTGTAAGGAGAGAGGTACCGCCCTTTCCTGGGCTGTAGCTCCTGGGGATGTCGGACAAGGTGTTGTCGAAGGACAAATTAGGGAGGGGAACGTGTCGGATGTCTGTAAGGAGTTGATGGAATGGGAGGGAGCCCTGGTGGGGGATATTAAGCGTAAATGAGAGGAGGAGATTGGAGGGGAGGTGGGAGCAGAACCTTGGGCGCTGAGACATGGATGGAGGCCTTGAGGGTGAATGCGTCCTTGTCATGTAGAGTAAGCCTCATCCAATTTAAAGTGGTACATCGGGCTCATATGACGGCGAGGATGAGTAGGTTATTTGCGGGGTAGAGGGTGTGTGGGGTGGTGGGGGGGGGGGGGCCTGGCAAATTAGGTCCACATGTTATGGGCGTGTCTGAGACTGAGGGGGTTCTAGCAGGGGTTCTCAGACATGATGTCAGAGGTGCTAGGTGTGGAGTTGGCGCTACTTGGGGTGTTGGAAGACCCGGGAGTCTAGGGGTTGAGGTGTGTAAGGGGGTTAAAATGGGGAAGGCGAGATGTGAGGTGGGGTTGGTGTCGGGGGGGTGGGGGTGGTGGCAGGTGTGGTGTGGTCATTGTTTATTGAATTGTTCTGTTCTTCTGAATTTTTTATGTGTTGTATATGTGAAAATACCTTGAATAAAATATTTTCTTAAAAAAAAAATTTGTACAAAATGCTAAATACAGAGTTAAAGAGATGGAGAAAAGTGATGGATCTTATACTGTTTAAGAGGGGATGGAGCAGGTGGAACAAAGTAGAAGGGACGGGTGTTACCAGCAATGAAGCTGAATTGGTGCATGCAAGCAGAATTCTCAACCAGAATTCTGTTCTTTTGTATGCACCTGTGAGCTCTATAATCCAGGCAACTGGAATTCGCCAATCTTGCTTTTCTTGTGCTTATGTGAAATGTGATGACTTATTAGTAATCCAGTACGACTCTTCAAACCCCATTATGGTCCATGTTATGAGATTCTTTAAACCAAGATTGCTTCCTGTTTCTGCAAATTACTTGTGATTGGTTGTAAAAATTAAACCCACTCTGACCACTTTTTGTAATTTGAAAATGTAAAATACATAAAGCCAGCCCCAAATCCATGCTTCTGTTCATATCTCTTAAGGCTAACGTGCAGGTTCAGTCAATTAAGAAGAAAATTGCATTGTTCATGTCAAGAGGGCTAGAGTACAAGACCAGGGATGTACTTCTGAGGCTGTATAAGGCTCTTGTCAGACCCCACTGGAGTATTGTGAGCAGTTTTGGGTCCTGTATCTAAGGAAGAATGTGCTTGATTTGGAAAGGGTCCAGAGGAGGTTCACATGAATGATCCCTGGAATGAAGAGCTTGTCATTTGAGGAGCAATTGAGGACTCTTGGTCTGTACTCGTTGAAGCTAAGAAGGAAAGGGGGGAGCTTATTGAAGTGTACAGGATACTGCGAGGCCTGGGTAGAGTGGACGTGGAGAGGATGTTTCCACGAGTAGAAAAAACTAGAACCCAAAGACACAACCTCAGACTGAAGGGATGATCTGATGAGGAGGAATTTCTTCAGTCAAAGGCTGGTGAATTGGTGGAACTCATTGCCGCAGAAAGCCAAATCACTGAGTGTTTTTAAGACCGAGATAGATCAGTTCTTGATTAATAAGGGGATAAGGGGTTATGGGGAGAAGGCAGGAGAATGAGATGAGAAACATCCACGATTGAATGGCAGAGCAGACTCGATGGACTGAATGGCCTAATTCTGCTCCTGTGTCTTATGGTCTTGCATGTTCTATCACTCTCCTAATTTGATCCTTGTCGGTGATGCAGTGGATTTAAGAGATCAGGATGTGAACATAGAAAATAGCAGCAGGAGTTGGCCCTTTGAGCCAATTACAATCATACAGAGTTCTTTGAAGAGTGTGCACTTTCAGCCTGCAGAAAAACTGAAACTGGAGCCACCAATAGTGCAATCTTTCACAGCAGGAACTTTAGGATAAGAGGAATAAACATAAGGCACATCGATATTTGAAAAAACTGATTGTACTGAATTGCAATGAATAATATTTTGGGGTTTGACCCAAGTTAGTGATGACTGGAATGAAAGCAAAATACGGAAGATGCTGGAAATCTGAAACAAAGGAGAAAACTCAGCAGGTCAGGGAACATCTGTGGAGAAAGAAAAGGGTTAAAGTTTTGGATCGCTATGGCTCCCATCCGAGCTAAAGAGAGGGAGAAACGTGATGGATTTTATGTTTAAGAGGGGTGGAGCAGGTAGAGCAGAGTAGAAAGTCTGCGATAGGTGGGAACGTGGAGAGATTGAATATTTTGGGCACGAGACAAAGGAAGTGTTAAGGACAGAGTGAAGAGCTATGGAAGGTGCTGATCGTGGCATAAAGGTAAAGAGCAGACTGTGTTAATAGGAGAACAAAGGTCATTGCTCAGAGAAAACAAAACAAAAGAGCAAGTGACAGTCCAGTGGGAGGTGGGGCGGGGGGGGTTGATGAATGTAGGAATTTCAGATGTATTGTATTACATGTATGTGAAATGTGTTTGTGGTAGCTGCATGCTGGAGTTGGCAGAAATGGCAGTGGACGATCCCCAGAATGTGGAGGCTGCTGGGTGAAAAGTGAGGACAAGGGACCTGATTATCATTTGGGAGGGGAGGAGGGAAGACGGAGGTGTGGGAGATGGATTTCACACAATTAAGTGCCCTCTGAATCAATGAGGGGATTCCTTGTTTAAGGAAAAGGCAGACATTTCAGAAGCACTATTTTTAAAGGTGTTTTTTAAAAAATTAATTTGCAGGATGTGGGCGCAGCTGGTTAGGCCAGCATTTATTGCCCATCCCTAGTTGCCCTCCAGCAGGTGGTGGTGAGCAGCCTTCTTGAACCACTGCAGTTCCTGGGTGTAGGTACACCCACAGTGTTGAAAGGAAGGGAATTCCAGGATTTTCCCCAGTAACAGTGAAGGAACGGCAATATATTGCCAAGTCGGGGTGGTGAGTGACTTGGAGGGGAACCTCCCAGGTGGTGTGGTTCCCAGGTATCTGCCACTCTTGTTCCAGATGGTAGTGGTCATGGGTTTGGAAGGTACTGCCGAAGGAACCTTTATGAGTTCCTGCAGTGCATCTTGTAGATGGTACACACGGCTGCCACAGTTTGTCGGTGGTGGGGGGGGGTTGAATATTTGTGGAAGGGGGAACAATTGAGTGGGCTGCTTTGGCCTGGATGGTGTTGAGCTTCTTGAGTGTTGTTGAAGCTGCCCTCATCCAGGCATGTGGAGAGTATTCCATCACACTCCTGACCTGTTTTTGGAGGGGGTGTCAGGAGATGAGTTACTCACTGTAGGATTCCTAGGCTTTGACCTGGTCTCGTAGTCACAGTATTAATATGGCTGAGTCCAGTTCCGTTTCTGATCAATGGTAACCCCCCAAGATGTTTATTGTGGGGGATTCAGCGATGGTAATGCCATTGAATGTCAAGGGGTGATGGTTAGAGCCACACTTGAGCTTTGAGCACGAATAGTGGGAGCGACCACATCCAGAGGGAGGCACAGACAGGGGGAACTTTAAACTTGAGAATTTGAGGCAGAGTGGAATTGAATTGGTGAGTTTTTCCCTATTTCTTAACTTGCCCAGTTAAAAGGTTAATAAGGAGCTGAGTGGCAGTTAACTGTCCATCATCTGAAGCCTGATTAGGAGTCAAGAGGAGTTGATTACTTGTTTTTTGAAGCTTAACTGGTGTGTGAGTCACCTTAGTCATCTCAGACCTATTTAATAAAGTGCTTCAAAGCGCACTCTCAGTGAGCTTTGCGCATGAGCAGTGGGAGAGGCCACATCCGGAAGGAGGCACAGACAGAGGGTGCTTTAAATGTGGGAATTTGAAGCAGAGTGGGGATTTGGGGCAGAGTGGAAAGCGGTGCTCTTTTATTTTTTTCCCTGCTGTGTAACTTTATTCAGAGAGGGCTTTTGCCGTTCTGCAGCTGAGGCTACAAGGAAGAGAGTGATTGGTAAGTAGTGGGAATGGTCAGTAAGTCTTTACATCTTGTATCACTTATAGTTTGAAAATACATGTTGTGGTTTATAAGCTGTAAGGACTACTAGTTATAAATTGCTTTCAGACTGAGGTAATAAGGAGGGCTAGTCTCCAGGGAGCAGTCTCGGTGGGTGGTGAAATGAAAATGAATCAAGCTTGGTGAGTATAAAGTAAGTTACCTCAGAAATTCGCGGCCTAGTCTCCAGGGAGCAATCTTGAAGGGCAGACTATCGAACTCGGTGAGTATAAAGAAACTTACCTCAGGGATTCCACTGAAGCTGAAAAAAACTGAAAACATGATGTCACAGGAAAGCTGTGACCTAATTGGTTTATAGGAAATCTGAGCTAAATTTGAAAACCACACTGCAAAACTAATTAATCAACTAACTAGAATGGCCGGGTAGGCAATGTGCTGTAGCTGCACTATGTGGGAACTGACAGATCCCATTGTGAGCTGCAGTGACAGCACCTGCAACAAGTGTTGTTGCTTGAGAAATTTCCACTCCGAGTTGATGAGCTGGAGTCTGCGCTTCAAACCCATCTGGGAGGAAGAGAGTTACCTAGATGCTTTGTTTCAGGAGATGGTCACACTCCGTAGATTAAGTACCTCCAATTCAGTCAGTGGTCAGCGACAGCAGGGTGCGACTGCAAGTGAGGCAGTTAGAGGGATCCTGAATTCAGAAACGGAGAAGCCTCAACTCTTGACTTTGTCCAACAGATGTGAGGTACTTGATCCTTGTGTGGATGAGGAATAGGGCTGTAGGGAGGATGAACTAGCTGACCACTGCCCCGTGGTACAGGAGGGCATTCAAATGGGAGGTGTAGCCACCTCAGATGGCCACCTGCAAAGGACCACGGGAATTATGGCCAACCCAGGACTCAGACTCAGAGCTTGTGTGTGTGTATTTGCAACCCCGATAGCTAGATGCGATCGAAACCCCCGCTTGTTTGCATTCTAATGGCCCATTTCCCCAGAACAATAGCACTGCACTCGGGTAACCGATACACATACAGACTAATCGGCGCCGCTCCCTTTACTCAGGTAGCCCAAACAGCCAAGGTCAATGACCGCTAAGGACACGCCCAACCATCAAGGCACCCGCCCCTTTATTGGCCAAAATCGAAGGCAGTGATCGAAGCCTGCCGAATTAATGGGTCCAAAGCTAAGGACCGCCCCAAAGAGCGCGAAATCCCAGAGGGATAAGAAGAGACACAGCCATGTGCTCGGTCTCTCTTGGATCCGGCCTATGCCAACCCAAGTGCAACATAACGACCAGACAGACAAGTTCAAGACTAATGATCGCTACCAGATGGATGAGCTCAGCAGAAACAGAGTCACTTCTTCCACCCAGCCACGCAAGATCCGGGCAAAGGCCTTGTCCATCTGGATAGAGTCGTGAAGTTGCCCTGAAGTTAAGTATAGGTTATTGTAGTTGTTAGGTATAGTTTAACTTGTAATGTTGTGTGTTGCATATCGAAGTAATCCTTGTGTGTAAATAAACCATCTTTGAACTTGAACTGACTAACTGGTTGTGTGGTCCTTTGATCGATATCCGGTAAAGCCTTGTGGTGGTATCATTTGATACCTGGCGACTCTAAAGTGCATCATTATTAATTGGCAACATTACTCCGGTGCTGAAAGAGCAACAGAGGAGCAAAAAGACAAGTAGTATTGTCACAGATTCTATAATTAGGAGGATTGATAACACCCATTGTAATCAGGGTCGAGAGTCCCACATGCTATGTTGCCTACCCGGTGTCAGGGTGAGGGACATCTCTCACCGGCTTGAAAGGATAGTGGAGTGGAAGGGGAGGATCCAGTTGTTGGGGTCCACTTTGGGACGAACAACACAGGCAAGACTAGGAAAGTGGACCTGTTGGGGGAACAAAATTAAAGAACAGGTCCTCAAAGGTTATAATCTCTGGATTACTACATGAGCAACGTGTGAATTGGCATAGGCATGAGAAAATTAGGCAAGTAAACACGTGGCTAAAGGTGTGTGCGGGAAAGAGGGGTTCCATTTCATGGGGCATTGGCATCAGAATTGGGACAGGAGGGATCTGTACCGTTGAGACAGTCTCCATCTGAAGAGATCTGGGACCAGTGTTCCAGCGGAAAGGATAAATAGGCTGGTCACAAGGACTTGAAACTAGCACTTGGGGAGAAGGGTAATGCAAAGCAGCAGGGTAATGCCTGGGGAGGTGAGTTCAACTACATGGAAAAATATGAAAAACAGTAAAGGGAAGAAGAACTCCAGAGATGTTACTAATGGAGGTGTTGAAAATTCAAAAGAAGGTATTAAAAGGTATTACCTGAATGCTCGTAGCTTTCAAAATTAGGTAAATGAGTTGGCACAAATCATTGCGAATGAGTATTATTTAGTGGCCATTACCGAGACGTGGGGCGGGATTCTCCCAGCCGTGCGCGCAGGGTCAGGGGGCGGTCGGTGTGAGGGGAGAGGGGGCTCCGACACCGGGCGGGGGGGGCGGGATTCTCCCAGCCGTGCACCGGACTGGAGAATCCCCGCAACCACGCCACGCCACCCTGACGCCGGCACGCGATTCTCCGCAGAGCGGAGAATTGGCGCTGGCGCGTTTGGAGCGGGGCCGCTCTACGTGGCCGGACCGTCGATTCTCCGGCCCAGACGGGCCGAGCGGCCGCTTTAAAAAAGCAGAGTCCATACAGCGCCATCCAACCTGGTCGGAGCTGGCATGTTCTCTGCGCGCAGGGTCGGGGGCGGTCGGTGTGGGGAGAGAGGGGCTCCGACACCGGGGTGGGGGGGGGCCTCCAATGGAGCCTAGCCCGCGATCGGGATCCATCGATCGGCGGGTCGGCCTCTCGCTCCCCGGGCCTATTTTCTTACACGCCGGCCCCTGAACTCCCACGCCATGTCGCGTCGGGGCCGGTGTGTTCAGGGAGGCCACCGCGCATAGCGCACGTTGGCACCGGCGCCACTGCGTATGTCCTCGTTGACGCCTGTGCCACTGCACATGCGCGGTTCTCTCGGTGCACAGGTCACACTGGAATGGGAGGCGTGAACCGCTACCAGCGCCGTGGGCCTAATTGGTATCCCAGCGGCCCGTTCAGCCGTCGTGAAACGCGATGTCATTTTCGACGACGTGGACAATCTGCCGCCGAATGGGAGTGTCCCGCCCATGGTTGCAGGATGGTCACGACTGGTAGTTAAATATCCAGGGGTATCAGACTATTCGGAAGGACAGACTGGAAGGTAGGGAGGTGGTGTAGCTCTGATATTTAATGATGACACCAGGGCAGTAGTGAGAGTGATATAGATTCTATGGAGAAGGTGGCGACACAGTGGCGCAGTGGTTAGCACTGCTGCCTCACAGTCCCGAGGACCCGATTCGATCCCAGCCCCGGGTCACTGTCCGTGTGGAGTATTGCACATTCTCCCCGTGTTTGCGTGGGTCTCACCCCCATAACTCACATATGCGCAGGGTAGGTGGATTGGCCACGCTAAATTGTCCCTTAATTGGAAAAAAATTATTTGGTACTCTAAATTTTAAAAAAATAACAAAATATTTTTCTTTAAAAGATTCTATGGAGAATAGGTTGTATCTATTTGGGTAGTAATTATAAATAGTAAGGAGAAAAGGTCACTAATAGGTGTAGTCTATAGATCACCAATAGTAACATCACGACGGAGCGGGCAATAAACAAAGAAATAACTGATGCATGTAAAAATGGTATGGCAATTATCATGGGAGAGTTTAATCTACATGTGATTGAAATGAAAATCGCTTATTGTCACGAGTAGGCTTCAATGAACCTACTGTGAAAAGCCCCTAGTTGGGGAGGCTGGTACGGGAATTGACCTGTGCTGCTGGCCTGCCTTGGTCTGCTTTAAAAGCCAGTGATTTAGCCCAATGTGCTAAACCAGCCCCATAGTCAAACTAGGTCGGTTAAGACAGCCTTGAGGAGGAGTTCATGGAATGTATCTGCAATAGGTTTCACAAACAATATGTAATGGAACCTACGAGGGAGCAAGCTATCCTAGATCTGGTCCTGGGTAATGAGACAGGAAAATTAATGATCTCATAGTTCGGGATCCTCTTGGAAGGAGTGATCACAGTATGGTTGCATTAGAATACAGATGGAGGGTGAAAAGGTAAAATCCAATACTTGTGACTTGTGCTTAAACAATGGGATGTGCGAGGAGCTGGCTAATGTAGGCTGGCAGCAAAGACTTTATGGTGGGACAATTGACGAACACTAGAGAACTTTCAAAACTATTTTTCACAGTGCCTCAGCAAAACTACATACCAGTGAAAAGGAAGGACTGTAGGAAAAGGCTAATCAGCCATGGATATCGAAGGAAAAAAAGGAGGGTATCAATTTTTTTTTAAATGCATGCAAACGGCAAAGATTAGTGGTGTAGCCATCTAAGGTGGACACCAGTAACACAAAATGGAAGACTGCAAAGAATACAGGGAAAAAACAGTAAAGAGCAAACAGCTTGCAGAAGCTTTCAGCATTGAGACACTTGCAAAAAACGGTTTCCCGACAGCTGCAGAGTTCAGGCAGCGCTGTAAATGGGAAAACAGTTTACATACTAATGAGGTGATACCGGGACAATCTCGGGGCACAATAGATACACTTCAAGTATCAATCGATACTTTCAAAAGCGAAGCAGACACGATGGAGCCAATGAAACCAGGACAATGAGTCCTAAGAACCGCCCCAGCCATCACAGGAACGACCCTAGGATAGGGGGGTTCAAATCATATCGATTGGGAAAAGCCCCAATCGATCCACAGCAGGTGAGGAAGCCCGCCCCAAGGGGCACGGACCTCCTGGGACCTATAAAAGAAGGTCCCGCACATGGTTCGGTCTCCTGTCTCCGGTCTCCGACTCCAGCCTCCAGAATCCTGTCTTTTACACCAGCCGTCGAGCAGCAGCCATCGATAAGTAAGTGCCCAAACGACGATCGCTACCTTGACCCAGGCATTACTTATACCCGTGCCGACCAGTAGTAACAAGAAGTTGCAGACCAGAACGGAACGAAGCCTTGTTCCCTGACCTTGCCTGTTCCTTCTTAGATAAGTATTAGTCGTTTAATGGTAGAAGTAAGTTAGTCAGCGTGTGCATGAGTATTTATTATAATTGTTATAATAAACTCTAACTGTTTGGACTTACTAATTGGTGTATAGCTTTATTGCTTGAACTTGACCTTGATACTTGTGACGGTGTCTCTTACGGCACCTGGCGGACTCCAGAGCATAGAAACGAGAAACAGAGCCAAGCGAGTGTTAAGCACACTTCCTCTGCTGGAGGAGTGTTAAACACACTAACTCAGAACGAGCAACAGTGGGAAACTAGAGAATTGGAAATCTTTAAAGGTCAACAGAAAGCCACGATAAAAGCTATAAAGAAAAGTAAGATCGATTATGAGAGTAAACTAGCTCAGAATATAAAAACAGACAGTAAACGTTTCTACAAATATCTAAACTAAAAAGAGTGGCTGAGGTAAATATTGGTCCTTTAGAGGATGAGAAAGTGGATTTAATAATTGGAAATGAGGAAATTTGCTGAGACATTGACAGGAATTTTGTGTCAGTTTTCACAGTGGAAGACACAAATAACATGCCATTAATTGATGGCAAGGAGGCTATGGCAGGTGAGGAGCTAGAAACAAACATTATCAGTAAGGAGCTACTGTTGGGCAAGCTAATGGAGCTAAAGGTAGATAACTTTCCTGGCCCTGATGGAATGAATCCCAGGGTACTAAAGAGATGGCGGGGGAAATAGAAATTCGCTTGTGGTAATTTCCCAAAATTCTCTGGAGCGGTTCCGGCAGATTGGAAAACAGAAAATGTGGTGCTACTGTTAAAAAAGGAGATAGACAAGGTGGCAAGGTGGCGCAGTGGTTAGCACTGCTGCCTATGGTGCTGAGGACCCGGGTTCGATCTCAGCCCCAGGTCACTGTTGGTGTGAGTTTGCACTTTCTCCCCATGTCTGCGTGGGTATCACCCCCACAACCCAAAGATGTGCAGGTTAGGTGGATTGGCCACGCTGAATTGCCCTTTAATTGGAAAAAATTAATTGGGTACTCTTTTTTTAAAAAATAAAAAAAAAAATTTTTTAAGGAGGTAGACAAAATGATGGGCCAGTTAGCTTAACTTCTGTAGTGGAGAAAATGCTTGGATCAATCATCAAGGAAGAAATAGCGAGACATCTGGATGGAAATTGTCCCATTGGACAGACGCAGCATGGGTTCATGAAAGGCAGGTCATATTTAATTAATTTATTGGAATTCTTTGAGGACATTATGAGTGTGGTGGGCAATGGGGAACCAGTGGATGTGGTGTATCTGGATTTCCAGAAGGCATTCGACAAGGTGCCGCACAAAAGGCTGTCGCATAAGATTAAGGTGCATGACATTATGAGTAATGTATTAGCATGGATAGGGCATTGGTTAACTAACAAAAAGCAACGAGTGGGGATAGATGGGTGTTTTTCTGGTTGGCGATCAATGGCTAGTGGTGTGTCTCTGGGATCAGTGCTGGGATTGCAATTGTTTACAAATTACACAGATGTTTTGGACTTGGGGACCAAGTGTAAATATGTCAAAGTTCGCAGATGACGCTAAGATGAGTTGTAGAGCCAAATGTGCAGAGGACGCTGAGAATCTGCCGAGGGATATAGATAGTTTGGGTGAGTGGGCAAGGGTCTGGCAAAGATGAAGTGCAATGTTGGTAAATGTGAGGTCACCCATTTGGTAGGAATAACACCAAAATGGACTATTATTTAAACAGTAAAAAATTGCAACATGCTGCTATGGAGAAGGACCTGGATGTCCTTGAGCATGAATCGCAAAATGTTGGTTTGCAGATGCAGCAGGTAATTAAGAAGGCAAATGGAATGTTGTCCTTCATTGCTAGAGGGATGGAGTTTAAAAATAGGGTGGTTATGTTGCAGCTGTATAGGGTGCTGGTGAGGCCACGCCTGGAGCACTGTGTACAGTTTTGGTCTCCTTTCTTGAGAAAGGACGTACTGGCACTGGAGGGGTGCAGAGGAGATTCACTAGGTTGATTCCAGAGTTGAGAGGATTGGCTTATGAAGAGAGACTGAGGAGACTGGACTGTACTCATTGGAATTTAGAAGAATGGGATCTTATAGAAACATATAAAATAATGAAGAGAATAGATAGGATAGAAGCATGAAGGTTGTTTCCACTGGCGGGTGAAACTAGAACTAGGGGGCATAGCCTCAAAATAAGGGGAAGTAGATTTAGGACAGAGTTGAGAAGGAACTTCTTCACCCCAAAGGGTTGTGAATCTGTGGAATTCCCTGCCCAATGAAGCAGTTGAAGCGGCCCAATGAAGCTCGTTGAATGATTTTAAGGCAAAGATAGATAGATTTTTGAACATTAAAGGATAAAAGGTTACGGTAAGCAGGCGGGTAAGTGGAGCTGAGTCCACAAAGATCAGCCATGATCTCATTGAATGGTGGAGCAGGCTTGAGGGGCCAGATGGCCCACTCCTGTTCCTAGTTCTTACGTAGGATGATTGACCTCCAACCACCAGAACCAACTTCCTTTGTGCCAGATATAACTCCAACCAGCAGAGAGTTTCCCTCTTGATTCCCATTGCCTCCTGTTTAGCTTGGGATCCTTGATGCCATTTTTGGTCAAATGCACAAGGGTAGTTACTCTCTCCTCACCTTTGCCATTCAGCTCTTTTGTCCATGTTTGAACTAAGCTGTAATGAGGTCAGGAGCTTAGTGTGACCCTGACGGAACCCAGACTGAGCATTTGTGAGCAGGTTATTGGAACAGAAGTGATAGAGGTGGTGAAATTGGAAGACTGTGATGGAGAGCTTACAGGTAGCAGGGTGTGAGGATATGTAGCCGAGGGAACGTTCTTGGAGCTATGTTTTTACATTGAACTTGTGAGACACACCAGCCGATTGTTGTGTACAGTACAAAAGGATGTGTTGTTTCCAACCAGATACTATCAACATGGCTGAATCTAATCACTGAAATCCCCATGATTCCCTGAAAAGTTATTCCATTTATACCTCAGCTATTTCATCTTTATTTTAGCAAAAGGTTCTGTTTAAATTTGGAGTATGGAGCAAACCACATATTGTTTGTGAACTAAACATTACTACACAGATTTGCAGCATGGATGCAGATTCCCTTGCAGATCTGTTGCAGCTGGGTCTCTTATCCGCCCCCTATTGCACCTCAGCCACCCTCCTTCTTCTGTCCCAGATGTGGAGAATATTGTTGGATCTCCGTACTTGGAGCATGAAGCATCTCCCAGATGTCAACTTCCCATGTGATCAGTCGATCTGACTTTGCCGAGGATTCACCTTCATTGAGTTTTATGTTTTGTTGTTTACACTTTAACCAGTGTTAAATTGCGGCTTTTTGAAAGACCAGAGCCCAACCACGTGACCAACGTTACCAGTTGCCCACAAGCACCAATATCTAAAAGACTGTCACAGACTGCATGATTACTTTGGAACAGTTGGATGTTCAGCTCGAAGAATATTAAAAACTATGCAATTATCATTCCTTTTGTTTCATTTCCATTTTCACCTTTTTCTCTTGTATTTCCAGCATTTGAATGAAACAGAGCTCTTTAGCATGGTACAACAGAATTATGGCACGAACCTGGGACTGATAAGGGATGAAATGGATAATATGCAATTATCTAACGAGGATGCTCACTTTGGAGGGTAAGAAAATGTCTGTATCATAAATCAATTACCAGATAATCATTGGATTTATGGCTGTCATCTGTTAAATCCAACATTTTACTATCTGGTAAATTTAGTTACATGTGCCACTAATGTTTTTAGTATTAATTGGTGCATTAGACTCCAGTAGGGAGATGATGTAATAATAAAATAAGAATTTTTGTGATGCTAAAATTCTTCCTGCTCTACCTGTTAAACCTCAGATACTTTCGACCAGTTCACTTACTCAAAGGTTTACCTAGGATGTCTTTAATAATGAGGAGAACAAACCACAAACATGAGTTCAAATTCAGCAATATTTATTTCACACAATTGACCCTTATATTACCCACAAAATACCAGATGTAACCAAGATCATTGTATACTACCCGCAAAGATGGCTTGGTAGGGTTACGGGTCTGATCGCTGGCGTTCCTCTGGTCCATCTTCACTAAGGTGGTTCTCGCTGGCAATCCCTTCCTTCCTTCCTGTCTGCTCTTCTCTTCCATGGTCTGGTCACAGTCAGCTCCCATGCCGAGTCTTCACTGCTGAGGGGTTAGGAGTGCCTACTTTTATCCCCCTTTGGCTTCACGCCCTTTTACCTCTTCCTGTGGCCTTTTGCTAATGGGGTATCAAAAGGGGAGTTTTAGTGTCCAGTGATCCGATTGATGCCCAATTGACAGGTAACCTGAGCCCGTCCCAAGAGTCCATCTCCAATGGCTGTGATTGCACGTACACCTTGTCAAATAAGGTGATGGTGATAACTCCAGGTGCCCTACAGTCTGGCCCGGCCTGGGTTTACAACAATA
This sequence comes from Scyliorhinus canicula, assembly GCF_902713615.1. NCBI lineage: Eukaryota > Metazoa > Chordata > Chondrichthyes > Carcharhiniformes > Scyliorhinidae > Scyliorhinus > Scyliorhinus canicula. The sequence goes on from NC_052159.1 coordinate 157,980,247, forward strand.
GGCCGGTGCATATCAAGCGGATCGATTATCTCTTGATGGCCGATTGACAGGGTAGGTCCGGATATGTCTTGGCATGCTGTCTGACCTCTTAGTGTATTAGAACTCTGAATTCCCATGAGGCTGTGCTGGAGTGACTTTGGTTTGTTTGAAAGTGCCCAATTCTTTAATTTAAAATGGGCAATTTTAATCGGGCCTAAGCGCGAGGCCCTGGTAGGTCACCAGAATGCCATGATTTTTTTTAATTGTGTGCTTATTTACCTTTCATTTTACTGAGTTTGTCTTGGGGACAATGAGAGGCTTGCTATTCAAGTTTAATCACCCATAACTAGCTGCTTAACTGTAATGAACTAAATTGTTTTTACAGTGAATTACTAGAAGCCTACTTGTCCTATCAGACCACAGAGAGAAATGTAACTTTGTAGTGCTAAAATACTGAATGAAACACCTCTGCTGAAGTTGAATCTTAAAGGATTCAATGTTTAAAATTTCACTGGGTTTTATTGTTGAAACAAAATTAAAATATTGAATCCAGAATAATGTAGAGTAAGTCCCCATTTTTAGTTGCACTGTTTTAAATGATTCTGTTTTAACATTGTGTATATAATGAGCCCTTAGAATTAGATTTCTATTTTTAGCATGGTTCATACCAAGGCCAATTTAACATTACGTGACCTGATTGAAGCTGTCCCTCCTGCTTTCCACCTCTGCACCCCAAACCCTTCCGCTTTCCACCTCTCCCTCGCCATATCTTGCACGCTGGTCACGTTCCTTCTGCTTGCTGCTTCTCCTGCCCTTTGGCACTCCTGCTCGCAGCTCTTCTCGCTCTCTGGCTCGTTTCCTTCTTCTCTCTGTCCTTTGACAAGCCCTCACACTCACAGTGATGGAAATGGTAAGAAAGAGGGAGAGGAGAAGAGGGGGAATCTGCATGTGGCTGGGTTGGGGCAGTGAGCAGAAGAGGCAGCTAGCAGGAAAATCAGTGAGCAGGAGACAAGTAGAAAGACATGGGGCTGGATTCTTTGATTTTTGAGGCTATGTCCGGAGGAAGTATCTAGTTTTACAATGAAAAAATCGTCTGGGCCCCAGCACTGACCCTCTGACTGGTGAGGGGCTAGCAGCCACGCCACGTAAAATGCACGGCCATCACAAAATAAACAGCCGGAGAATTGCCAGGTCCATGGCTATGCATGCGCACGGCGACGACCTGCAGCGGTCGCGATGTACAACAGGGTGCCGGCCGTGCGCGATCCTGACCTGCCAGATAGTGCCCCCCTGGACATCCCCGGGCCACCCCGCATCAGGCCCCCGTGCCCTCGGTGAGGCCCCCCTGGCCAGCAGCACGGCTCCCACCCAATTGTGGCAGTGCTGGTCACAGTCCGCAGCCGCCACCTGCGCTCCCGACCGCTGAGACCATGAGTCAACCGCGCGGTCAGGAACTCGGCCCATTGGGGGCGGAGCATTGGGAAAGGGCCTTCAGGGCCGTCCGAACAGCGTGCGGCGTACACCCCGTGACGCCGCTTGGGAGGGGGCGAAATGGATTCCTTGCCCAATTGCTGATTATGAAATCTGCATCGGCAAGCGGAGAATCACGCCTATGGTATATTTATGTTATAATCATATTTTAAGTTATTTATTTCTGAATCGAGAAATTTAGGAATGTACAGCATTTCAACTTGCATGGTGTAATGTTTTCATATATATTTTCTAGAACTATGGGGAGAACCACATGCAGTGACTATAATGATAGAGAGCAACCGAATGCATCCAAAACAATTTGCACCGATTCACATGCTCAAGATTCAAGTGCACCACTACAGTTTGGAGACTCTTCACTTGTACATCCTTCGGTTGCTATCCAGGATAATGCATCAGCAGTGGTAGGATTTTTTAACTTCCATTATGCTTGTCCTCTGGTTATTTTTTTTTACTTTCTAACGTTTTCATCTGCCAGTTGCTAATTTGACTCCATCACTCAAAATGTTTACATCTGCCGACAGTTCATTTGTTTTTTTGTCTTTAAAACTTAAGTTCTTCTCCGGCAGCACGGTAGCACAGTGGTTAGCACAATTGCTTCACAGCTCCAGGGTCGCAGGTTCGATTCCGGCTTGGGTCACTGTCTGTGCGGAGTCTGCACATCCTCCCCGTGTCTGCGTGGGTTTCCTCCGGGTGTTCCGGTTTCCTCCCACAGTCCAAAGATGTGCAGGTTATGTGGATTGGCCATGATAAATTGCCCTTAGTGTCCAAAATTGCCCTTGGTGTTGGGTGGGGTTACTGGGTTATGGGGATAGGGTGGAGGTGTTGACCTTGGGTAGAGTGCTCTTTCCAAGAGCCAGTGCAGACTCGATGGACTGAATGGCCTCCTTCTGCACTGTAAATTCTATGATAAAATGTATATTAAAATTGATTAAATTAGCATAGTGAAATGCAGGGGAGATCAGTCGCCAGAAACTAGCAGGGTCAATGTGTATTTTTTCCATCAGTATTTTACCATATCGTGTCACCAGTAGCTGATCAATTAAATCCGACATTAAGGTCCTCAACAAATTATACCAGCCAACGCAGTTTGTTCAGACTCTCAAACCGTCTACAATTATGCTCTGATCAACTACTACCAAACGCCAAAGTAAGGGAACAGCAGAATATCAGGTGAAAGAAAGGGAGCTTTTTTAAAAATATATAATTTTAATGGAATGTGGACGTCGCTGGTTAGGCCAGTATTTATTGCCTATTCCTAGTTGCCCTTCAGAAGGTGGGAGTGAGCTGCCTTCTTGAACCGCTGCAGTCCCTGAGATGTAGATACACCAACATTGCTGTTAGGGAGGGAGTTCCAGGATGTTGCCCCAGCGACAGTGAAGGAACAACGATATATGTCCATGTCAGGGTGGCGAGTGACTTCGAGAGGAACCTCCAGGTGGTGGTGTTGCCAGGTATCTGCTGCCCTTGTCCTTCTAGGTTGTGGTCGTGGGATTGGAAAGTGCTGCCCACGGAACCTTGGTGAGTTCCTACAGAGCGTCTTTTGATGGTGCACACGGCTGCTACATATCGTCGATGCTGGAAGGATTGAATGTTTGTGGATGGTTACCATCAAGAGGGCTTCTTTGTCCTGGATGGTGTTAAGCTTCTTGAGTGTTGTTGGAGCTGCGCTCATCCAAGCAAGTGGAGAGTATTCCATTACATTCGTAACTTGTGTCTTGTAGACAGCTGGACAGGCTTTGCGGGGTGGATCAGAGATGAGTTACTCGCCGTAGGACTCCTGGCTTTTGACCTGCTCTGGTAGCCACAGTAATGATAAAGGACCTTGGGAGGCTTGGGCCACTGAGTCAACACAGAAGGCAAAACCAGAGATTCTGTGAAGCCTTTTAATAATAATGTATATATTTTTTAAATTTACAGCACCCAATTATTTTTTTCAATTAAAAGGCAATTTAGCGTGGCCAATCAACCTCACTGCACATCTTTTGGGTTGTGGGGTGAGACCCACGCAAACACGGGGCGAATGTGCGAACTCCACACAGACAGAGACCAGGGCCGTGATTAAACCCGGGACCTTGGTGACGTGAGGCAGCAGTGCTAACCACTGTGCCGCCCTTAATAGTAATTTTTATTAGTGTCACAAGTAGGCTTACAGTAACACTGCAATTAAGTTACTGTGAAAATCCCCTAGTCGCCACATTCCGGCGCCTGTTCAGGTACACAGCTGGAGAATTCAGAATGTCCAATTTACCTTACAAGCATGTCTGTCAAGACTTGTGGGAGTAAACCGGAGCAGCCGGAGGAAATACACGCAAACACAGGAGAGTGACGCAAGCCGGGAATTGAACCTGAGAACCTTGTGCTGTGAAGCAACAGTGCTGACCACTGTGCCACCCTGCCGCTCATTGTCTTTGCAGTCTTCCCATATTCAGGTGAGCAACATTATAATGATATTCAGCACAATATTACCAGGGGAACGCAATTTTCCAAGATATTCAATAAGGGTAATGAACCACAATACAACCCCATCCCCAATAATACAGAAACACAATGCAACCCCATCCCCAATAATTCAGAACCTCAATGCAACCCCATCCCTAATAATACAGAAACAAAATGCAACCCCACCCCCAATAATACAGAAACACCATACAACTCCATTCCCAATAATACAGAAACACAATGCAACTCCATCGCCAATAATACAGAACCACAATGCAACCCCATCCCCAATAATACAGAAACACCATACAACTCCACTCCCAATAATACAAAACACCATACAACTCCACTCCCAATAATACAGAAACACAATGCAACTCCATCCCCAATAATACAGAACCACAATGCAACCCCATCCCCAATAATACAGACACACAATGCAACCCCATCCCCAATAATATAGAACCACAATGCAACCCCATCCCCAATAATACAGAAACACAATACAACCCCATCCTCAATAATACAGAACCGCAATGCAACTCCATTCCCAATAATACAGAAACACAATGCAACTACATCGCCAATAATACAGAACCACAATGCAACCCCATCCCCAATAATACAGAAACACAATGCAACTCCATTCCCAATAATACAGAAACACAATGCAACTCCACCCCCAATAATACAGAAACACAATGCAACCCCATCCCCAATAATACAGAACCACAATGCAACTCCATCCCCAATAATACAGAACCACAATGCAACTCCATCCCCAATAATACAGAATCATAATGCAAACCCACTTCCAATAATACAGAACCATAATGCAACTCCACTCCCAATAACAGAACCACAGTGCAACTCCATTCCCAATAATACAGAACCACAATGCAACCCCATCCCCAATAATACAGAACCACAATGCAACCCCATCCCCAATAATAGAGAACCATAATGCAACCCCACTTCCAATAATACAGAACCGCAATGCAACTCCACTCCCAATAATACAGAAACATAATGCAACTCCATCCCCAATAATACAGAACCGCAATGCAACTCTATTCCCAATAATACAGAAACACAATGCAACTCCACCCCCAATAATACAGAACCAAAATGCAACTCCATGCCCAATAATACAGAACCGCAATGCAACCCCATCGCCAATAATACAGAACCACAATGCAACTCCATCCCCAATAATACAGAAACACAATGCAACCCCATCCCCAATAATATAGAACCACAAGGCAACCCCATCGCCAATAATACAGAACCAAAATGCAACTCCATTCCCAATAATACAGAACCGCAATGCAACTCCATCCCCAATAATACAGAACCACAATGCAACTCCATCCCCAATAATACAGAACCACAATGCAACCCCATCGCCAATAATACAGAAACACAATGCAACTCCATCCCCAATAATACAGAACCACAATGCAACCCCATCCCCAATAATACAGAACCACAATGCAACCACATCCCCAATGATACAGAAACACCATACAACTCCATTCCCAATAATACAGAAACACAATGCAACTCCACTCCCAATAACACAGAACCACAATGCAACCCCACTCCCAATAATACAGAACCACAATGCTTCTCCACTCCCAATAACACAGACCCCAATGCAACCCCGCTCCCAATAATACAGAACCACAATGCAACTCCACCCCCAATAATACAGAAACACAATGCAACTCCACCCCCAATAATACAGAACCACAATGCTTCTCCACTCCCAATAAGACAGAACCCCAATGCAACCCCACTCCCAATAATACAGAAACACAATGCAACTCCACCCCCAATAATACAGAACCACAATGCAACCCCATCGCCAATGATACAGAAACACAATGCAACTCCATTCCCAATAAAATGGAACTGCAATGCAACTCCACCCCCAATGATACAGAAACACAATGCAACTCCACCCCCAATAACACAGAACCACAATGCAACTCCACCCCCAATAATACAGAACCACAATGCAACCCCATCGCCAATGATACAAAAACACAATGCAACTCCATCCCCAATAAAATGGAACTGCAATGCAACTCCATCCCCAATAATACCGAACCACAATGCAACTCCATCCCCAATGATACAAAAACACAATGCCAATCCACTCCCAATAAAATGGAACTGCAATGCAACTCCACCCCCTCCATGGAGGCCGACCATTAGCTTTGACGCAAGAGCCAGATCAAGGTAGTGGGTCGTGTGGTCTGTTATAACTAATACAGAATACTTGGCAGTTTAAATTGTGGAAAGAAGAGTTCTGTCCAAAAAATAGTCGATACGTGCGTAAGCACAGTGATGCACAATTAATGGGCACGAAACGTAGGTGAAGTCCGAATCGAAAGGCTTTAATCAGCAAGAAGTGAGCCCGGCAGCAGAAGTACAGAAATGGCCTGGCTGCTGGGGAACACGAGTTCTTATACCCCACCTTGTAGGCGGAGCTACATTCCTCTCGACCAATAAGAATACAGAGAACACGTTACTTGGGCCAATGGGCAGTGAGCCCTCTGCACCAATGGCAGCTCACACTCCCAGGTACCGTAATGTCCCTAGTCATACTACCACACACAGTGGACATGAGAGAAATAGGCAACATCCTTTGTGACCGGATGGAGGAAATGTCCAAGGCTCCACACAACCCACTTGTCATAAGGTGGAAAGAGCCTTGGAAATGCTGGTGAGGGCAAAAGTCTTTGGACTTGAGCGATCCAGCTTTGGATCTAGAACACGGTTTAGATCCCCTCTGAAAAAAAAGGTGCTGGGTATCGAGATTAGGAAGGGAAGATAGAAGTGATGTTGTATATTTTGTATTGTCCCAGTTAGGGGTGTAGATGGTCACCGAAACTACAGGGGTTTCAAAAAGTGCGCCATTAACTATTGTATGACGTCCACCAGAGTCTGGGGAGAACTGTAGACTTTTGTTAATCAAAATTGCCGAGCCCCTCGCTCTGCCGTTAAAGCTGGAGTGAAACACATGGCCAACACATGCTTTATGTGATCTCTAGCACGAAGATGAGTTTCTTGAAAATACAACATAAGTGTTATGGCTCTTGATGTGAAAGCACTTTGGAATGGTTTACCAGGACATTTAACCCCCTAACATTCTGTGTGGCTAATCTGATCGAGAGCCCCATACCACCCTAACCGCCTGAACTAGTCATACGTAAAGGTAGGCTTTATAAAAGGGTTAGTAAATTGGCTGGATAAGAAATCAAAGCCAAGAGGATCCATTTCATAATGAAAATGGCCAAATACAAAAAGGTCTTTGATTACTGTCATCACAGGAAATCCCTCCCACTTCTCTCCATCCCGGAACAATCACCACACTCCCAAACCATTAAGACAAAAACCAAATAGTGCGATAATAAATGTTTAACTTAATAAAACTACGAATCAAATCCAGCCCATCAAGAACTAAGTATGCATGTTAGAAGGAAAGAGTCTGTCTCACCTGGTGTGTTGAAGAAGTGATTGTCCCTGTTAAATCTGATGCAGAGCCAGTCAGGGTGAATCAGCCCAAAGCTAATTCCCTTGTACAATGTGGACTTAATGTTGTTAAATGCTGCATGCCTCCTTGCCAGGCCTACACTCTTGTGTCGGTAGATCCTGATTGATTGTCCCTGGTCCGTAACATTACGGTGCTCCTTTGCCCACTGAAAAAGCAGCTTTGTGACGATGGATTGCTGCCATCTCGTTGTCGGTCAGAGTGCTGGCATGAGTGTCCGCAGCTAAATGAATGGTGTTGAGGGAGGACCGAATAGGACCCACTGATTCTTCCAATTAATTCTTCAGCTCCAGAGCCAAACTTCATTGGGATTTGTCAAACTCAGTGAACAGAATGTCACTCAGAGTCTTGGTTGTGAGGAACGTGGTGGAGCCGGCCGCTATCTTCGCTGTAGCCATCTCGGCAGGGGTATCTTTATCCTTGCGTGTTTTAAATTAATTTTTGCAGCTGAAAATAACAATATACTGTCGTATTAAGAAAAATCTTGTAAAAAGGATTGTGTGGAGCAACACCACAAGCTCTTCCCCTATATTCTGCAACCGGAAGTCTGCCTTTTTAAATTTGTTCAGGGGATGTGGGTGTCGCTGGCTTGGCCAGCATTTATTGCCCATCCCTCATTGCCCCTTGAACTGATAGCTTGCAAGGTTATTTCAGAGGGTATTTCAATAGTAAATGACATTTCTGAAGTCACACGTAGGCCAGACCAGGTAAGGGGAGGCAGATTTCCCTCCCTAAAGGACATTGGTGAACCAGATGGGTTTTTACCACAATTTGATCATCGTTAGACTTTTAATTCCAGAATGTTATTTAATTCAAACCTGGGTCCCCAGAAGATTTGCCTTAGATCTCTGCATTTTTAGTCCAGTGACACTGCCTCCCCTTGCCCAAAGCTCACCAATGGCAAAGGCATCTGGAGTCATATAATCGGTTTGGTCCACAATAGTACTTTATATTTCTGATGGACTGAGTTTATTTTTAATACTAATAGCCCTCTCATTGCTTATAGTAAGTCAGGATACATTATAGTCAGGATACATTATAATGTTTTAGTATCTGATCAATTAGACTGACATAGGGGCAGCACGGTAGCATTGTGGGGCAGCACGGTAGCATTGTGGATAGCACAATCGCTTCACAGCTGCAGGGTCCCAGGTTCGATTCCGGCTTGGGTCACTGTCTGTGCGGAGTCTGCACAACCTCCCCGTGTGTGCGTGGGTTTCCTCCGGGTGCTCCGGTTTTCTCCCACAGTCCAAAGATGTGCAGGTTAGGTGGATTGGCCATGCTAAATTGCCCTTAGTGTCCAAAATTGCCCTTAGTGTTGGGTGGGGTTACTGGGTTATGGGGATAAGGTGGAGGTGTTGACCTTGGGTAGGATGCTCTTTCCAAGAGCCGGTGCAGACTCGATGGGCCGAATGGCCTCCTTCTGCACTGTAAATTCTATGTAATATATTGTGGATTTGGTGACTGGTAAATGTAAACATTTTGTGGGATTTCTAAAAAAGCATTTGAATGTGCAGAGGTCTGTTCCTTTATGTGGGTTTGCAGCGCACACTATAAGTTTGTCTTTGGGAGGCTTCTGTTGGTGTGGCATGTGACTGTGTAGTTTAGTCTGTAATAATTTTTGTCAGGGTATTTTCTGCCAGTGTGTTCAATTCTGTGGATGTATGTTTTATTGTTTATTATTTTGCAGGATACATTGCTGTGAGTTTCACTCCACTAATTCAACTGCAGCATCATTTGAGGCAATATTGAGGTTACAGCTCTGAAGAAGGCCATTCAGCCCATCATGCCTGCACTGAAGGAGCATTTCACCTCGTACCATTCCCCGTGCTTTCTTGGTGTAGCCCAGCACATTGTTCCTTTTCCGATAATTCAATTTATTCTGAATGCTTCCACCACACTCTCGGGTTCTCCCTATCTACTCTGGCCAGACCCCTCATAATTTTAAATTACCATAGAATCCCTACAGTGCAAAAGGAGGCCATTCGACCCATCAAGTTTTCACCAACCCTCCAAAAGAGCATCCTGCCTAGGTCCACACCCCCACACTATCCACCTAGCCCCGGTTAACCACATCTTTGGATCCTAAGGGGAAATTTTAGCATGGCCAATCCACCTCACCTGCACACCTTTGGACTGTGGAAGGAAATCGGAGCACACTGAGTATACGCAGACACAGGGAGAACGTGCAAATGCCACACAGAGAGTCACTCGAGGCTGGAATTGAACATGGGTCCCTTGCGCTGTTAGGCAGCAGTGCTCACAACAAATCTCTTTACCTTCATTTTTCAAAGGAAAACAGCCCCAACTTCATTGTATAATGATGCCATATGCTTTATCAATCGCTCTCTCAACCTGTCTTGCCACCTTCAATAATTTAAGCGTACGTTCACATAGTTTCCGTTGCTCCTGCCCAATCTTTAAAATTATACCTTTTACTTTTCAAATCCCGCCATTGCCAATCATTTTTGAGGCACAAATGGACATCCATGAATTAAATTTTCGACCATGGTTCATGAAGAAATGGTGTCCCAACATAGATGGGTGGGTTAGCCAGCGCTGAGGGTGGGTTAGCCAGCGCTGAGGGTGGGTTAGCCAGCGCTGAGGGTGGGTTAGCCAGCGCTGAGGGTGGGTTAGCCAGCGCTGAGGGTGGGTTAGCCAGCGCTGAGGGTGGGTTAGCCAGCGCTGAGGGTGGGTTAGCCAGCGCTGAGGGTGGGTTAGCCAGCGCTGAGGGTGGGTTAGCCAGCGCTGAGGGTGGGTTAGCCAGCGCTGAGGGTGGGTTAGCCAGCGCTGAGGGTGGGTTAGCCAGCGCTGAGGATGATTATCTATCAGGGTTGAAGTCTGGAGACCTTTGGTTCTCCCTGTTCCCAATTATTAATTGTTAGCTGTCTGTTTCACAGGCTAGGAATGGATGGCTAATGGTTATAATAATAATCTTTATTAGCATCACAAGTAGGTTTACATTAACACGGCAATGAAGTTACTGTGAAAATCCCCTAGTTGCCACACTCCGGCTCCTGTTCAGGTACACAGAGGGAGAATTCAGAATGTCCAATTCACCTAACAGAATGTCTTTCGGGACTTACGGAAGAAAACCGGAGCACCCGGAGGAAACCCACGCAGACACGGGGGGAACGTGCAGAATCCACACAGAGAGTGACCCAAGCTGGGAATCGAACCCGGAACCCAGGCGCTGTGAAGCAATAGTGCTAATCACTGCCGTCCACTCTGCGGTATCCATTGTTTAATAATATTTAATTTTCCACCCCCTCATCAGCAGCATTTCGTTGCTTTCTTTCGCGCGAGAAAGTCCGTGAATTGCTTCGTCCGAGACCCCAGTCACGTAGAAAATTGTTTTCTGTAGTTTTCAACATTTTTATTAGCTAAGATCACTTCTGTCATTTTCACCAACAGCATCAATTGACTCTCTGTAGTCTGTTCCATGTAAGAAAGAAAAGGTACAGTCTTCTGAAAAAATATTTGGACAACAAGGCTTGCGTGATGTTTATCAAAGGGGATTTCATTGGCAGGCAATGAGAGTATAGTGTTGCTGAAAGGTATTAAATCTCTGTTCAGTCCCCCAGAGAAGTCCGAGCTGAGAATCTGGAACCAAGTCAGCCCCTTGCTACGTCTGAAAGGAAAAGCAACAGAGTTTCGACCAGGTCATTGTCTTCTTGTTTAGACCATAATGACAATGAAGATCTACCCACAGAGAGGACAGATGCATCCAATATTGTACATGAAGGTATGAAAAATGTATTGGGGATTGATTTAAAACACAATTGAAAAAGAAGAGGGACTGGTGGCTCTTAAATTTTGTATTGGTCTTCATTTTTTTCAAATGTGTGTTTTCAGCTGTATTTCCTTCATTCACCATCTTCAGCAGGTGACTGTTAGTTGTGTATTGTGAATCTCGGCAGTGTCAATGTACACGACAATGGAGGACCAGTCACATTCAGCGCTATCTGATTAGCTGATTTCTACACTGTTGTGTTACCATTTCAGATAGTTTGGGGGTGGGCTAAAAGAAAAATACAGAGGGTGGTGGTTGATGGCAAATGTTCATCCTGGAGTTCAGTTACTAGTGATGTACCGCAAGGATCTGTTTTGGGGCCACTGCTGTTTGTCATTTTTATAAATGACCTGGAAGAGGGTGTAGAAGGATGGGTTAGTAAATTTGCAGATGACACGAAGGTCGGTGGAGTTGTGGATAGTGCTGAAGGATGTTATAGGTTACAGAGGGACATAGATAAGCTGCAGAGCTGGGCTGAGAGGTGGCAGATGGAGTTTAATGCGGAAAAGTGAGAGGTGGTTCACGTTGGAAGGAGTAACAGGAATGCAGAGTGCTGGGCTAATGGCAAGATTCTTGGTAGTGTAGATGAACAGAGAGATCTCGGCACCCAGGTACATAAATCCCTGAAAGTTGCCACCCAGGTTAATAGGGCTGTTAAGAAGGCATATGGTGTGCTAGCCTTTATCAGTAGGGGGATTGAGTTTCGGAGCCACGAGGTCATCCTGCAGCTGTACATAACTCTGGTGCGGCCGCACCTGGAGTGCTGCGTGCAGTTCTGGTCACCACATTATAGGAAGGATGTGGAAGCTTTGGAAAGGGTTCAGAGGAGATTTACTAGGATGTTGCCTGGTATGGAGGGAAGGTCTTACGAGGAAAGGCTCAGGGATTTGAGGTTGTTTTCGTTAGAGAGGAGAAGGCTGAGAGGTGACTTAATAGAGACATATAAGATAGTCAGAGGGTTAGATAGGGTGGACAGTGAGAGTCTTTTTCCTTGGATGGTGATGACCAACACGAGGGGACATAGCTTTAAATTGAGGGGTGGTAGATATAGGACAGATGTCAGAGGCAGTTTCTTTACTCAGAGAGTAGTAGGGGTGTGGAACGCCCTGCCTGCAACAGTAGTAGACTCGCCAACTTTAAGGGACATTTAAGTGGTCACTGGATAGACATATGGATGAAAATGGAATAGTGTAGGTCAGATAGGCTTCAGATGGTTTCACAGGTCGGCGCAACATCGAGGGCCGAAGGGCCCGTACTGCGCTGTTATGTTCTATTTAGAAAGAATATTCCCTCTTTTGAACCTTAAAGTACCATAGGACAGATCCTATATTCAGCAGGAAAAGCCTGTGTTTTGAACCAGTGCTCTTTGGAATTTAAATAGGACACTTACCCAGAGCCTGAATTCCATTAAAATGAGAGCACTTTTACCAGACTCTCATCTCTACTCAAAGTAAAGCAGGGTTCTTGGCCGTGGGCCTGTTTGAAAATGGAACTGGGAAGCTGATAGCAACACCTACTTGAAGAATATGTTTGGGTGAAATGGGCAACAGTGCCACCTATTGCTGGACTTGGAGGTGAATAAAACTTGGGGTTTACTTTTTGCAGGAATTGTATGCTATACTCAATGAAGTGTGTGCTATATGTAAGGCTTCTAATACGGCTAAACAATAGTATGAAATGCTACTCGGACAGTAGATTTTTAAAAATATTTTGTTAGATCGTTCTTATGTGAATTTAATTTGTTTGTCTGCAGCTGAAGGGAAGACACCTTGCAATGATCTTCAGGGTAAACTTTACATTAACAGAGTATTCAACATGAATGCAGACAAGATGTTTGAACTTCTATTTACTGACTCGCCATTTATACAGAAATTTATTCGTACAAGAAAAATTACAGGTAACTAAATCCGGTAATGCTCTTCATTAAGCAGGAATAGAAGTGCAGTAGTTCCCTCTTGGAAGAAAACAGAAAATACTGAACAAAATTAGAAGGGCTGACAGTATCTGTGGGGAGAAAAGGGAGCTAACGTTCTGAGTCTGGACGACTCTTTGTCAAAGCTCCAGCCAACTGGAAATGGGGTCAGATTTATTCTATAGTGGGGGGCGTGGAGCTGTGGCGCTGGATAGGGGACCAGCGATAGGTGGAGATTAACAAAGATGTTGAGGACAGAAGACAAAAGGAATGTAAATGGTGGTGATTAAGAATAAGATGGGTGATGATAGTGGCACATCAGAGATTAGAATGTGTGAACAAAGGTGTGTCAAAGGGCAACTAGAAACAGTTGGCCAAGTGGAGTGGGGGGAGGGGGGCAATGGTGAGGGGAAAACGGATCAATGGAAGAAATGAAAATAAATTGATAGAAATAAAAATGGGGTGAAGGTGGAGGAGAGTGTTCACAGTCTGAAGCTGTTGAACCCAATGTTAAGTCCAGAAGGCTGTAACCTGCCTAATCGGAAGATGAGATGATGTTCCTCCAGTTTGCGCTGGGCTTCACTGGAGCATTGCAGCAGGCCAAGGACGGACATGTGGACGTGAGAGCAGGATGGGGAGTTGAAATGGCAGCGACAGGAAGGTCTGGGTCTTGCTTGTGGACAGACTGGAAGTGTTCTACAAAGCGGTCACCCAGTCGGTGTTTTAGTCTCTCCACCAGCCTCCATTCAAAGAATAATTTCTTCCATTTGATCTGTTTTTCCCTCACCATTCCCCTTCCCCCCCCCCCACTTGGCCAACCGTTCCTAGTTGCCCTTTGACGCACTGCTCACCTTTGTTCTGCCATTCACACATTCTAATCTCGTTATGTTCCACTATCGGCACTCTTCTTAGCCTTAATCATCACCATTTACATTCCTTTTGTCTTCTGTCCTCAACATCTTTATCCATCTTCCCCTATCACTGGCCCTCTATCCAGCCCCATTGATCCACCACCCCACCCCCCCACAGTATAAATCTGACCCCACTTCCAGTTCTAGCTTTGACAAAGAGTCATCCAGAATTGGAATGTTAGCTTCCGTTTCTCCCCACAGATGCTGTCAGACCTGCTGAGGCTGTCCAGTATTTTCTGTTTTTGTTTCAGATTCCAGCATCCACATAATTTGCTTTTAGTTCTCTTTTGGAGCCTATTCTGTTCTAGATAAGTCCTATCTATCCAGGGGATAGATAAGTTCCCTGGGCCAGATGGGATTTATCCTAGGATTCTCTGGGAAGCCAGGGATGAGATTGCAGAGCCTTTGTCCTTGATCTTTATGTCGTCTTTGTCGACAGGAATAGTGCCGGAAGACTGGAGGATAGCAAATGTTGTCCCCTTGTTCAAGAAGGGGAGTAGAGACAACCCTGGTAATTATAGACCTGTGAGCCTTACTTCGGTTGTGGGTAAAATGTTGGAAAAGGTTATAAGAGATAGGGTTTATAATCATCTTGAAAAGAACAAGTTGATTAGCGATAGTCAACACGGTTTTGTGAAGGGTAGGTCATGCCTCACAAACCTTATTGAGTTTTTTGAGAAGGTGACCAAACAGGTGGATCAGGGTAAAGCTGTTGATGTGGTGTATATGGATTTCAGTAAGGCGTTTGATAAGGTTCCCCACGGTAGGCTATTGCAGAAAATAAGGAAGTATGGAATTGAAGATGATTTAGCGGTTTGGATCAGTAATTGGCTAGCTGAAAGAAGACAGAGGGTGGTGGTTGATGGCAAATGTTCATCCTGGAGTTCAGTTACTAGTGGTGTACCGCAAGGATCTGTTTTGGGGCCACTGCTGTTTGTCATTTTTATAAATGACCTGGAAGAGGGTGTAGAAGGATGGGTTAGTAAATTTGCAGATGACACGAAGGTTGGTGGAGTTGTGGATAGTGCTGAAGGATGTTATAGGATACAGAGGGACATAGATAAGTTGCAGAGCTGGGCTGAGAGGTGGCAGATGGAGTTTAATGCGGAAAAGTGTGAGGTGGTTCACTGTGGAAGGAGTAACAGGAATGCAGAGTACTGGGCTAATGGCAAGATTCTTGGTAGTGTAGATGAACAGAGAGATCTCGGCATCCAGGTACATAAATCCCTGAAAGTTGCCACCCAGGTTAATAGGGCTGTTAAAAGGCATATGGTGTGCTAGCCTTTATAAGCAGGGGGATTGAGTTTCGGAACCACAAGGTCATGCTGCAACTGTACATAACTCTGGTGCGGCCGCCCCTGGAGTACTGCGTGCAGTTCTGGTCACCACATTATAGGAAGGATGTGGAAGCTTTGGAAAGGGGTCAGAGGAGATTTACTAGGATGTTGCCTGGTATGGAGGGAAGGTCTTACGAGGAAAGGCTCAGGGAATTGAGGTTGTTTTCGTTAGAGAGGAGAAGGCTGAGAGGTGACTTAATAGAGACATATAAGATAGTCAGAGGGTTAGATAGGGTGGACAGTGAGAGTCTTTTTCCTCGGATGGTGATGACCAACACGAGGGGACATAGCTTTAAATTGAGGGGTGATAGATATAGGACAGATGTCAGAGGCAGTTTCTTTACTCAGAGAGTAGTAGGGGTGTGGAACGCCCTGCCTGCAACAGTAGTAGACTCGCCAACTTTAAGGGCATTTAAGTGGTCACTGGATAGACATATGGATGAAAATGGAATAGTGTAGGTCAGATAGGCTTCAGATGGTTTCACAGGTCGGCGCAACATCGAGGGCCGAAGGGCCCGTACTGCGCTGTAGTGTTCTATGTTCTATGTTCTGTTGTAATGGTCTGCGGCTGCACTGCCTACATTTACACTGAGCCAGCATTGCTTTAACCAGAACCACAAAACCATCAGTTTATCACACTCGGTATCATTCCCTCTCTTACCGTAGACAAAGATAATCTGTTTGTGAAAGCATCCCCTTTCCACAAATCTGAAACAAAGATTGAAAAGGAAATCCGGCTATTATTAGGTCATTAACATCGCAAAAACAGATGATCTGGTCATTATCACACTGTTGTTTGTAAGAGATTGCTTTGTGCAAAAGTGTCTGCTGTGTTTACTAATTTACAATGGTGACTGCACTTCAGAAGTATTGCATTGGCTGTGAAGTGCTTTGAGATGTTCAGTGGTCCTGAAAAGTGCAATAGAAAATCTTTCTTCTTCCTTGTATGCATAGATATATTGCAGCTTTTCCAAAGCTGTCATGTTTCCTTCGGCACTGGAAGGCCCCAAACATATACATTGAACCTTGAAATGCAGAACAAGACTATTCAACCTATCATGTCTCGTGCTAGCCTCATATACATTGAACCTTGAAATGCAGAACAAGACTATTCAACCTATCATGTCTCTGCTAGCCCTTTGAAAGAGCGCTTCAGTTTACCCTATGCTCCTGCTCGTTCCTTATTGCCCCATGGAATCTTCCTCTTCCGGTATATATCCAATTCTCTTTTGGGTTGATTATCTTTGAATCATCACATTGTGCCAAGTGAATATATCCCACAGCAAGAGCTTCTGATTCAAGGGTTCTGTTCGGCATGCAAATTTAGCTGTATGACTTTCAATATTTCTAAAATATGTGCAGATTTAAAAGAAAACAAATGGTAGCGCATTGAATTTTAATGTGAGGGGGAAAATTGTTTCTCTAGATCTTGTCAGTGATCCATGGGAGAAAACAGTGAGTGGGAACCAGACAAGGACACTGAAGTACATAATAACCATCACAAATCCTCTGATTGGCAAATTTTCAACAGCAACTGAAAAACAGGTGTGTATATATTTTATATATATATATATAATAGATACATATACCTGTATGATTAGATGTTGCATCAAGTATGTAAGTGCCCCGTTGACCTACTTGGACTTGATTGTTTCTCATAAGATTAATTTTTAAAGAAACTGTGTTGAATCTGCCATCTGTATGGTATTTCACTGTTCAAGAGTACTATACAGGTGAGCTGGAAGCGAGAGGTTCCTTGTGCTTGTTCATAATGTTCTTCATCTGTTGTTTTGTATATAGTTGACCCACAGTTAATGTTAAGAAATTAAATAAATTGTTTATAGCTTTAGCGTGTTAGTCAGCAAATTACTGCCGATGAAATCTTTAGCAAAGAGGAAAAGGAAACTAACCAAATTTCTAATAAATACTTGTAAAAACAAACTTATTTTGCCAATAACTGAGGGATATAATACGTGAGGAAGGTTCTTGGTGTAATCTACCTGATGGGGAAACTGATTGTTGGATTGCCTGACTGTTCAGTGGAGAGTAAAACCGCGGCCGTGCCATCAGTCGACCGCCTGTGGTGATACCATGGTTGTGTTGTAATTCACCGACTGACCACTAGGAGTCTCATGAATGTATAGGTGAATGCTAGAGTCAGGTGACCTCAGACTGACTGGGAAGCTGGGAGAGAGGTTGCTTGTGCATGTTCATACGGTTATTCATCTGTTGCTTTGTATATATTTGTCAAAGTTAATGTTAATAAATTGTTTATAGCTTTAGCTACAAGTGTTCGTGTAATATAAATCAGGCTATCCGACAAGAACATTACACCACCATATGGGCCGCCTTAAGCTCATTCTAAAATAAAAACTCAGCAGGTCTAACAGCATTTGTTTAGGGAGCAACAGAATTAACGATTCAATTTCATGTGACCGTTCTGCAGAACAGAAGAGAGGTTGACAGATTTGTCATGGACTTCAGACAAGGGGTGGGGGGGGGGGGGGGGGGGGGGGGAAGAGAGAGTGTTAATGGAAGGACTGATGAGCGCTAACAGTAGCAAAAGAAGAAAGCAGAAAGTGTTAAGAGGAGAACAAGGGCTGGTGCCTAGTGGGAGCAAAGCTGAACAAGAAGGTTCAGGACGCCAAGTGGGGGAGGGGCAGGTTTATGTTGGGGCAAGCCAAGGGAACTGAAAAACAAAGAGGAGGGGGGACATCAAGGGAGGGGTAATTTCACAGTCCAAAATTGTTGAACTCTATGTTGAATCCAGGAGACTGTAACCAACGTGCCCAATCAGAAGATGAGGTGTTATTCTTTCAGTTTACATTGGGCATCACTGGAGCATTGCTAATAGACTCAACAAACATAGATTAATGTGTCAGTGGATTGTGGGGCGAGTCCCACTCCAGAGATTGAAGCACATAATCTAGGCTGACACTGTGAATGCAGTCGAGAGGAATCTCCATTGTCAGGTGCCATTTTTGAATAAGAAGCTAAACCAAGTCTGCCCCTCCAATAACAGTTGCAATCTTTGAAGAGTAACAGTAAGAAGTCTTACAACACCAGGTTAAAGTCCAACAGGTTTGATTCAAACACGAGCTTTCAGAGCGCAGCTCCTTCCTCAGGTGCGCTCCGAAAGCTCGTGTTTGAATCAAACCTGTTGGACTTTAACCTGGTGTTGTAAGACTTCTTACTGTGCTCACCCCAGTCCAACGCCAGCATCCCCACATCATTTTGAAGAGTAAAGTAGCTCTTTCCAGTGTACTCGCCAATATTTGTCCCTCAACCAAAATCTTAAAAACAGATTACCTGGTCATTATCTTGCCTCGTGTTGGCACTTGTACTGAACATATTGGCTAGCACATTCCCGATGGTTACAACAATGATGATATTTGAAAAGTATTGTTGGCTGTAAAACACTTGAGGTGCTGAGGCCATGAAAGACTCTCTATCCAGGCAAGTTCTTTCTTTTCTTTCAAATCCTAACAATATCCATGACATTGCCCATGTCTTCTTGAAAATTTACCAAACAGGTTTTTCCTTCAGAGAACTTGCTCTTCAGTTTTGTCGCTGACCTAGAGTTGGTTAGTTTTGTTTACTCGGTCATTAAAGAATAGCTGAAACAAATTTATGGATTGTTACAGATATTGTGTAAAGAGAACCAGATTGGATTGTACTACCTGATTGATGCAGAGGTGACCACACATGACGTGCCTTACCATGACTACTTTTACACACATAACAGATACTGCATCATTCAGACATCAAGACGCAAGTGCAGACTAAGGTAATGTGATGTTTGCTATTGTCCCCATGGAGCATATCTTATAATCCTTAGTATGTTTTGTGTTTAAGACGTGCCAAAAGTTGATTGATTCCAATTTATACAATCCATTTAATCACAAAGCCCTCCGCTCCCCAACTATTCCAGGACATTAAGGTTTCCTTGAATTTTCGATTTTAATCTTGATTGTCCACATTTTCACCCGTCAGGCACAAGCATTCAGCAGGTCCAGAAAGGGCGTGGACTGTATTGCTGGCTGCAGTTGACACGGGATCACGCTGGCTTGCTAACTGACAGTGAGGCAAAGTGAAACATGCACTGAGACAGACCGAGCATTGCCACGGAGGGTGAGAAGAGGCCTGGGCCAAGAAAAGGGAGAGTGTGAGCTTTCACTTCCAATGTCCTCCTTCGGGGGGTGGGGGGAGGCAGCTGCTGCAGATCAGTCTCAAAAAATCAATCTTGATGGAACAGCTGAGCCACAAGCATCTAGGCAGCACAGGCCTCTGTCCCCAGGATCATTTGTCAATTTTATTTTAGCCCTGAGCTTTCATCCTGCCCTGGATTGAGGTTACAGCTTAAACGTAAAAACCACTGGCCAATTGGCCTGCCCACCAACCCTAAAGCAGAGGCAAAGGCAACTTAAAGTGACGGTCAATTGGTGTTTAATTCATTTAAATTGGCTTCCTGATTATTGGTGTCATAATATACATACAAGTATGTGGTGGTGCATAGACACGCACTGACTGACACACTGAAAGACCAATCAACACAAAGAACACAGCAGCCAATCACCAGACAGGGCACGGTCACTATAAAGCCAGAGGGCACTAGTTTTCCCGTTCATTCGGGATGCAGCCTCTGAAACAGACAGAGCCCATAGTCAGTAACACGAACATCTACCATGTGCTAGCAGTATAGTCTGGTCAGGTTAGCCATAGGTCTTCAGTCAACCTAACATAATGTCGACCCACAGTGCAAGTATGTTTAACAGCTCATAGTTAAATAAAATAGAGTTGTACTTCTGCAAGTGTTGGTAGCCTGTCTCTCTTACTGCTCTGGTAAACGCAGTCCTCACAGACCCAGCATACACAACACATCATGGTACCAGTACGTGATGTTAGAGTTTGATGGACCTACCCTCAAATAATCTGCCTTCAACCAGCGATCAGCCATCCGGTAGTATGGACAGCGTCCGCCCTCCCCCGCCGCTCCGCATCACCGGCAACCTCGGTGCAAACTGGAAGATCTTTAAACAAAGGTTTTAACTGTACCTCGAAGCTACAGATCTGGAAGCTGCTTCAGACGCCAGGAAGATTGCTCTCTTCCTCTCCACGGCCGGGGACCACGACATCCATATCTTCCTCACATTCGCTGAAGGTGAGGACAAGTCCAAGTTCAAGACAGTCCTGCTCAAATTCGACAGTCACTGTGACATCGAGGTGAACGAAAGTTTTAAGCGCTACGCCTTTCAACAGCCCCCACAAGGCAGAGCGGGTGCAGGCCATAAAACAGCTCCAGGGTCTGAGCCTGGATAAGGGCGGCCATTTTGCGCACTTTTCACGGGCTCCCGCACATGCGCGCACCGGCCGAGGGGACGGCGAGGCCGAAGACCGAACTGCACAGGTGCGCACTACGTATGAACGCACTGCGCATGCGCGGTGGCGCACCGAACGTTCTGACATCACGACGTGCAACAACTGTGGCTCCGCCCACTTAAAGCGGCAATGTCCCGCAAAATCCCGACGCTGTCTCCAGTGTAGCAAGCTTGGCCACTATGCAGCCCTGTGCAGGTCTGCTCAACCAACTACCTCTCGTCGCTCCCACCAGCCGCGCAGGGACGTCCGAACCGTCCAGCCACCGGTCACTGATTCCGACTCCGACATGATTCCGGACCCTGACACCGAGGATCCCAAAGCACTATTCCGGGTGGGCATCATCACCAAACACAAGGTGCTTCAGAAAACAAAAGCCAAGTCCTTCCCAGTACTGAGCATTGATTCGGACGACGAGTGGTGTGCCACCCTCACGGTCAACAGATCTCGCATCCAATACCGGCTGGACACTGGCGCTTCAGCCAACCTCATTTCGCGGTCTGACCTCGACAGCCTCCACGTCAAGCCTGCCATCTGCCTGCCAGCTTCTTGACTACAATGGCAATGCCATTGCTGCCAGTGGCTCATGCCAGCTTGTGGTGTTGCACCGTTCCCGAAAGGCCACCCTGCCCTTCGAGATTGTAGGGTCCACTAAAGCTTCCCTGCTCAGTGCTCAGGCATGCAAGCTCCTAAACCTCGTCCAAATAGTTCACTCCATGTCACTCGCTGAGGCTTCAGCATCTCCGGACACCGACTTTCACACTCAACTGAATAACATCATCACCCGATACCACGGTGTATTCGAGGGCATGGGCACACTCCCATGCACGTACAAAATTCTTTTAAAACCAAATGCCACGCCTGTGGTTCACGCACCTCGCCGGGTACCAGCACCCCTCAAGGACCGCCTCAAGCAGCAGCTGCAGGACCTCCAGGACCAGGACGTCATATCTAAAGTAACAGAACCAACTGACTGGGTCAGCTCCATGGTGTGTGTTAAGAAACCATCCGGAGAACTACGTATATGCATTGACCCCAAGGACCTGAACTGCAACATTATGAGGGAACACTACCCTATCCCGAAGCGCAAAGAACTCACCTGCGAGATGGCTCGCGCCAAATTGTTCACTAAGCTAGACGCATCCAAGGGGTTCTGGTAGATTCAACTTGACGCATCCAGTCGGAAGCTCTGCACCTTTAACACCCCATTTGGCCGGTATTGTTACAACCGGATGCCGTTTGGCATCATCTCAGCATCGGAGGTGTTCCACCGAATAATGGAGCAAATGATGGAGGGCATCGAAGGGGATCGTGTATATGTAGACGACATCATCGTCTGGTCTACCACCCCACAGGAGCACATTGATCGCCTCCAACGCGTCTTCCGGAGAATCCATGAGCATAGCCTCCGCCTCAACAGGGCCAAATGCTCCTTTGGTCAAACAGAAATTAAATTCCTCGGAGACCACATTTCACAGTTTGGCGTGCAGCCGAATGCTGACAAGGTTTCGGCCATTAATGCCATGAAGACACTGGAGGACAAGAAGGCGGTCCTCCGCTTCCTGGGCATGGTAAATTTCCTGGGGAAGTTCATCATCAACATGGCATCCCACACCACGGCTCTCAGGAATCTGGTTAGGAAGACAACCGAGTTCCAATGGCTCCCCGCCCATGAACAGGAATGGCCAGAACTCAGGGCGAAACTTACCAAGGCCCCGGTGTTGGCGTTCTTCGACCCTGCCAAGAAGACGAAGATCTCCGCTGATGCCAGCCAGTCCGGCATTGGAGCATTGCTCCTTCAACGTGACGACGCCTCCTCATGGGCTCCAGTTGC
Organism: Scyliorhinus canicula; assembly: GCF_902713615.1. NCBI lineage: Eukaryota > Metazoa > Chordata > Chondrichthyes > Carcharhiniformes > Scyliorhinidae > Scyliorhinus > Scyliorhinus canicula. The sequence continues at coordinate 158,002,881 of NC_052159.1, forward strand.
ATACGCATCGCGTGCAATGACGCCCACCGAACAACGCTATGCGTATTGAAAAAGAGAGCCTGGGCCTTCTCACGGGAGTGGTCAAATTCCATGACTATGTCTATGGACCCAAAATACATCCACAGGTACATCCACAAGGTTCAGACCTGGTCTAATCTGCACACTTTCAGGTTTCAGACACCTACCTCGCTAAAGCCATGCGAATAGAGACAGCTGCTGATTTATTTGGGCAACTACCTCTGGGAAACACAGATATATTATTTAGAACCTACTCCCATTCTCCTCACTGTGCAAATCCAGGCCTTTCTCTTTCCAAATTATTTTTTAACTTTTAGTTTGTTCTGCTTTTCTTTCCTCCACCGCACTGATTGAAATCCATCCTCGTTGGCTTATTTACCTTTCTCTGAGCACAATGATAATCCTCCGGTTCGACGCAGTCCTTTCTGAACAGCTTACCCCCTGTTACAGAACTAGTCTCAAATTCCTAAAATATCTGAATCCTCCCTCCTACATCATCTCTCAAGCCATACATTAATGTCAAACCTATTAACCCAGCATTTAACAAATAAATTAATTCTGAGATTACAAATTTAAAAGCTGTACTTTCCAGCCTGGATCCCAACTCCCACAAGACCTACACACTTCTCTTTCCTACCTCTCCAGCTCCTTCATGGACCATGGACCATGGCCTCTGCCGGCTCCCCCTTCTTTTCCAGACATTTTTCTATCCGCTCCATTATATCCTTCACCTAAGTATCAAAGGCAAGCTGTTTGTCAGCACTCAGTCACAGATATAAAAAGACTACATAATCGTCTGTTAACCTCCCCGAAAACTAATCCTGAAAAGTTTGTATGCATCAAACAGAACAATATTCAATGTAGAAAATTCTGTTGAAAAGTCATTAACCTGATCAATACATTCATCTCTCCACAGATGCTGCCTCACCTGCTGAGCAGAATTAGAGAATCCCTACAGTGCAGAAGGAGGCCATTTGGCCCATCGAGTCTGCACCAACCCTCTGAACGAGCACCCCACCCAAGCCCACTTCCCCCACCCTATCCTAATAGCCCTTAACCTAACCTGCACGTCCCCGGACATTAAGGGGCAATTTATCATGGCCAACCCACCTAACCCGCACATCTTTGGACTGTGGGAGGAAATAAGAGCACTCAAAGGAAACCCACGTAGACATGGGAGGAAGTGTGAATTCCAAATAGACAGTCACCCGAGGCCGGAATTGAACCCGGGTCCCTAACAATGTGAGGCAGCAGTGCTAACCTCTGACAACCCCACTTTTCCAACATTCCCCATTTTTATTTGCAATTTCCAGCATCCACAGAAGTCATTTTCTTTTTGCAGAAAGTTTTCCCTTTTGTCCTGTGTTTGGAACTTGCGAGTCTAAAACTTTTATAATTGTCAGTCGGTTTGTATGACTCTCCACTGATCTGTCTCTTTGAAACAGTCTTTAAAACTAGGGGGCTGGATTCTCATCGCCCCACATTTCTGTGTCATCATTCCGGCGGGATGCTCCGTTACGCCGACCGGTCAATGGGGCTTCCCATTGTGGGGCAGCCCCACGCCGTCGGGAAACATCCCGGGCTGCCGTCAAAACGGGGAATCCCGCCGGCGGAGAATCTAGCCCAGGGTTTGTGGAAAGAAATTTGTTTTTATAGATTTAACTTAATTTGATGGCTTTAAAAAATGTGGCTTTTGTTTCTCAGTAACTTTCCTTCATATGTATTATCTTTCATTTCAGAGTTTCAACAGATGTGTGCTACAGAAAACAGCCATGGAGTTTGGTGAAGTCCTTCATACAGAAAAACTCATGGAGTGGGTTGGAGGACTACTTCAAACACTTAGGTTTCTGCTCATTCGTTACTCAATAAACTTGTTGGTGATCACGTAAAGTATATTTGAGCTGGAGTGGAAGATGCATTTTAAATGTGTGACTGGTTTCCCCCAGTACCTTAGTGGGTAAATATACGAACAAATGTGTTTCTAAACCATGTAAATCAGAAGGTACATGTTCGATATCCAGTCCATTCCGAATGAATTGATCTCGGGCAGGGCAAAGCTGAAGTGCCACAGTAATCCCAGGGTTACAGAATATTGGAGAGGAAATCTGACCAGGCTCCTTTGTATTACACTGAATCATGCTCGATATGCCTCTGCACAAAAAATAACAACTTACAATTAGAGCGGCCTTTAATATTGCAAAACATCCTAAAGTGTGTAACATGAACAATATCAATAAAAACATTTTTGGTACTGACTCCCAGATGATATTGGCCTGTATTCTCCATTCTGGAACTGGAGGAGTGCTCCTACCAGCGGAGAACTGGGACTGGTCTCCACTGGCTATAGGACCAGCGCCCAATTTTGAGTCACTGCTGGGCCACACATGTGCCTGCAGGGCGGAGAGCTTCCCAGATTCCTTTGGGATCTCTGTATCGGGTCATCACTTTGAGTGGCAGCCCGATCACAAAGTCCAGCGGCTTTCCCCCTTACCCCCCCCCCCCCCCCCCACCACACTCGCATGTGTGTGACCTGACCCCCGCAAAATACACCATTTCAGTCTTCACCCCCTGACATTGCCAATGGTGCACTGCCCCCTGGCACCATGATACCTACACCTTGGCAGTGAAACCCGTGCCTGGCATGTTGACCCTAACGTGGGGGTTGGGGGGAGGTTGTAAGGCCAAGGTCATGTGCCCCACTGCCAGGCTTCAGAGGGGCGTCCCCCCCCCCCCCCCCAAGGGTCATGGGGGTTCAATGGACTCAGGCTGTGGTTGAGGGGTTAACTGTGGGACCCCCCCTTCCCATTTGGGATGGGGTCGGATTTCTGGTCTGTCCCTTCCAGTCCTGCGCAACCTGAAGATCACCCTTGGCATGATGATCTCAGGCAGCCTTCTGTTCAACAGCATCCTCCTGGTCTGAGGTTTTAAATTCTGGTGTGGCCTCCTCACCGTGAGCTGAAGAATCCAGACAGTTTAGTGAAGAAGCAATTCGGGAACACTTTCCCTTTCCTAACGTCTCTTCCCTAAGCTTCCAACACTTTACAGCGCTTCCCCTGACAGCATTTGAAATGCTAAGCATCCATTAAATTTCACAGAGCAATACTTGTCACGAGCCTGTGATTGACAGTTCCATGGTTCAGATACCGCTGCTTTGTGATTGTCTATTCATCTTTGCCTTCATGCTTGAATGCACCTGCTTATAAACACTCTTGCTATGATTGACAGCTCCTCACCACATCAAAGGAGCTACATAGTTTCACTTCTTCTTTCCTCACAGTAGAACGCACAGCAAACAGAACCCCAACCCAGGGTGGGGGTGCCCTGGGGCCAACCCCTCAACCTGCGACCCAACCTCCAGCACCCTTGGCAATGGCAGAGGGGCAATTATCAGTGCCCTGACCCCCTTTGGGCTCCACTATACCAGGGCTGCGCCTGGCCAACCTCACACCAAAATCCAGTGGATTTCCCACTGTAGTGGGGGGGGGGGGATTGGGCTTCCAGCCCATTAATTGCATGATTATGCATGCCAAACCTGAATTTACAGCTTCCCGCCAGCGCGTCAGCTAGCACGCTACAGCTGCCAGGAAGGGTCGGGCAGCAAAGCATTGCAACGAGTCTGTCACCTGGTGCTAATCCCATTTTTCGGGTGAGCCACCATTCTCTGCCCGATCAGAAATCCAGATACTGGCGTCAGGCAATGAAGAGTCTATCCCATCAAGTCAGTTCCAAAAGTTTGTTCATAGAGTTCAGCTTTCAGGATTATCTTCAAGGACGAAAGAGGGATAAAGAGTCATGGAGCATAAGGGAGGAAACTCCAGAGTTTAGTGCCTCAGCAGCTGAAAGTATGACCGCCAATGGTGAAGTGGCTAACCTCAGGATGCAGAAGAAGTTTGAATTGGAGGAGCACTGAGATCTTGGGGTTGTAGGAGCTTCTAGAGATAGGAATGGGTGAGACCATGGAGGGATCTGGAAACAAGATTGAGGATTTTAAATTTGGCACATTGTCCAACTAGCAGCCAGTACAGGTCAGCAGGCAAAGAGGTGATGGGTAAATGGTACATGGAATGCTTTAAGATACTGGCAGCAGAGTGTCGGGTAGAAGGTGGGAAGCTGGCAAGGAAAAGTCAAATCTGGAGGTAACAAAGGAATGGATGAGCTCAGTTGAACCAGAGTTGGGTAATGATACGGATGTGGAAGTAAGCGCCCATGGTGATGGAGCAGATCTTCAGGCCTGACCCAATACCCAGTTTTGTAAGTGATCTGGCTCTGTTTCAGACAGTACCCAGGAATGGAAACAATCCTCAAGAAATATCCCATTATAATTTTGTGGAAATAGCTCATCCAATGATGTGTAGGCGATATAACAACTCAGAGATGGGGCCTGGTGCAGAGAGCTGGTGATAGGATGGAACTGGGTATCATCAGCTTGTATGTGAACCTCGTGTGTATTTGGGTGATATTGCAGAGGGGTAGCATGTAGATGATGTCATAATATACACATCAGTATATAATGGTGCAGACACACACTGACTGACACACCGCAAGACCAATCAACACACACAACACAGCAGCCAATCACCAGTTAGAGCACGCTCACTATAAAGCCAGAGGGCACTAGTTTTCCCGCTCATTCGGGATGCAGCCTCTGAGAAGGACAGAGCTCGCAGATGTAGCACAGATCTTCACCATGTGCTAACAGTCTAGACTGGTCAGGATAGGCATAAGTCTTCAGTTTAATCTAACATAGTGTTGACCCACAGTGAAAGTATGTTCAACAGTTCCTAGCTTAATAAAATAGTGTTGTACTATTTCAAGCGTTGGTAGCCTGTATATGTTACTGCTGAGGTAAACGCAGTCTCCACAGATCCAGAGTACCCAACACATCAGATGAGAAATTAGGTGGTCAAGGATAGACCCTTGGAGAACTGGAAATAGCAGCACGGGCATAAGAAGAAAAACTATTTCAGGTCATTCTCTGGCTATCACTCAACAAATATGGATGGAACCAAGCAAGAGAAGTTTCACCCAGCTGGATATGAAGGAGAGTCACTAGCGACGGACGGTGTGGTCAATTATGTCAAAGATAGCAAATAGATTGAGAAGGCTGATAAGTGAGTGTGTAATCATGGTCATAGGTTCATGTGATGTTAACGGCCCTTTCAGTGATGGGGCCAGAAATCTCATTGGAGAGATTCAGACATGGAATTGTAGGAAAGGTGGACACACATTTGAGAGGAATTTTGCATTTTGGAGGAAAAGAGGATTGGAGGTAGAACTGTAGCTTGCAAGGACAGCAAGGTTCATGATGAGGGTATTTTGGGGAGGGGAGAGGGGGATGATAGCAGATTTAAAGGGAGGGGGTTGGCTTATCAGAGGAGAGGGAATAGATAACAATGATCAGCTAACATGGGACCCAGAAAGGGAAATTGGATGGTCAACAATTTTGTCAGTCTAGGAATGTGGTAACAGGAGATGGATTACTGATTTATGTCGATTCTCCAACCTGAATATTGAAGATGTTGGAGAGCTGCACCGAATCCTGAAGACGATGGCAAAATAATGAGTGTAGATATAAACCGAATTATTGATTCTTGCCATCCTCACTATTGAAAAGGACCGATTACGATCATTAACCTCAATACAAGAAGCCTCCCCTCCTTGCCAGATATTCTGCTTGGTATCGCTCATATTCCCCCCTGGCTTTCACTTGCCTATTGAGAACATATTACCCAGGCAGAACCTCCTGTGTTGTAGATCTGTCAGTCTGTTACTCGTGTATAAACTGAAATGATCCGATGCACTTTTAAACAACCAGGTAAGCAACCAGGCATCCTACAGACATTTCTTGTTACTGGACTTGGGTTATTTGTCATTTTAATATAATTTGTAGAATGATTTCTCCAACGTTATAAAGTGTCTCATTTTACAGAATCCGATTTGTTGATTGAAGAATCGATGCACAATCCAATCTCCACAGACCTGGGTCAGCCTGGACTTCGGAGACGAAGGCGGGCATACAGCCGTAGCCACCTGGACCAGTTTACTAACACAGGTTCTCGCCTGGATGCAGATGCAAGGGAAGTGTACACAGGTGGAGCATTATCATTATTTTACTGTAGGTTAAGTCAGGTTTGGGGGAAAGTGACTGACATCAGCCGATTGCAGAGTTGCCAGACTGGACACTGTTCTGACCAATTCTGTCCCCAAACACCATTTCCCACTTGGTAACCTTGCTGCTGACAAGTTGTTTTGCTGGCGTCCCATCTCTGAATGGATTTGTAACTGATTTGTAACTGTCAGTATTTCTCATCTTCAATCGCTTTATATAATGTAATATGGTGCCAGATGATATTGTGATTAAAGTCTAGGTTATCTGATAGTATCGGTAGTATGACTAACATCAGAAAAAGCATGAATGGACATGTTGTTCTATCATCCCTCTGAAACCAGAGTTGACTAATACACGAGATATACGAAATATTAAGGATCCTTTAGCCAAAAGTTGGGGTTTAACTTTTAAATGAGATCGGCTATTATTCGAGTATATGTGGTATATTTTTGGTTGCAATTACACCATTATTTAACACTTGTACTATTTTTGTTATCTTTATTGAAGACCGAGGAAATAATTTGGAAAATAAATCAATCATCCGAAAATGGAACCTTTCAAAGCTCGTGTTGACCATGACTGCAATGTAAGTATGTTTTGAAAAGTTTTGTAAAAATATTTTTGTAAGAACGCCATAAAGACAGATAAAAATACTGCAGATCTGAGCGTGCATTACTACCAAGGAACATGCTCCAAAAAAATATTAAGAAAGGGTAAAATAGCGAGTAAATCTTAAATGCATTAGGACCAATTTTATAAAATGGTACTGACAATGGGGAACTCTTGGGGAAGCATAAATCAGAAATTCAGACATATCCTCCCCATTTTTCATCCGTCTAAATCTAAATTTTAGGCTGCGCTTGGTTAGTTGCACTTGAAATAATGGTTATAGTCAGCACCTGCGAGGAGATGCTCGGACTCTCGACCAGTTAACACCAAGACAGGGTTAACGAGAAAAATCAGGAGATCCAGGATCTCCTTGACCACAAAAACTGGCAGCACCACCAAAACTCAAGTGAGAGCAAACCAGCCTGCAGGCTACTGAAGGCCGAGGTGCAACAAAGAACTCGCGACCTACAGAACAGATGGTGGGTGCAGAGAGTGCAACTCGCAGACAACCACTATGTGCGCGCGCGGCTTCTTCAACGCAATTAAAACCATCTACAGTCCGAGTATCCACAGGACCAGCACACTGAGAGCCAAATATGGAGAGGCACCCATCAAAGTCAGAGAGGCAGTCAATGCCTGCTGGAGAGAGGCTTACATTAACACTGCAATTAAGTTACTGTGAAAAGCTTGCTCCTCAACTGCCTCCTCCCTGTGGCTGAAAAGCTCGTCCCCAAGTCTCAGTGTAGCCTCCGCCCATCAGGAGGCTCAATGAATATGATCTTATGTGCGCGACAAATCCAGGAACAGTGCAGGGAGCAGCATCAACTTTCGTACATGGCCTTCTTCAATCTCGCAAAGGTCTTTGACTCTGTCAACCGTGAAGGATTGTGGAACATCCTCCTCAAATTTAGCTGTTCGCAGAAATTCATCACCATTCTCTGCCTGCTCCATGAGAGAATGCAAGCTGCTGTTGTTGTATCTGTAAAATCTCAGATAACATCCAACCAGTTTACTTTCGCAAAGATTTACCTAGGTGCCTTTAATAACAGGGAGAATAAACCACAAAGACAAATTCAAGTTTAACAATATTTATTTAACACAATTAAGCCACAAAATATGCTCTAGAGGTACCCAAGATCACGTTATGCTACCCGCAAAGATGGCTTGGTAGGGCTATGGATTCGATCACTGTGTTCCTCTGGTCCGTCTTCACGAAGGTGGTTCTCACTGGCAGTATTTTCCTTTCCTTTCCCTTCCTCCGGAGTTCCTACTTTTATCGCCACATAGAACATATAGTGCAGAAGGAGGCCATTCGGCCCATTGAGACTGCACCAACCCACTTAAGCCCTCACTTCCACCCTATCCCCGTAACCCAATAACCCCTCCTAACCTTTTTGTTCACTAAGGCCAATTTATCATGGCCAATCCACCTACCTGCACGGCTTTAGACTGTGGGAGGGAACCGGAGCACCCAGAGGAAACCCACGCAGACACGGGGAGAACGTACAGACTCCGCACAGACAGTGACCCAGCGGGGAATCGAACCTGGGACCCTGGCGCTGTGAATCCACAGTGCTATCCACTTGTGCTTCCCTAAAGGAAAAGGGTGAGCTTTGCACCCTTTATCCACTTCCTTTTGCTGAGGAAGTTTGCGTCCAATGATCTGATTGATGCCTAATTAACAGGTCACCTGGACCCACCAGAGGTGTCCATCTCCAGTGGCCATGTTTGCAGGTACACCTTTACCAAATAATGTGACGGCATGGCCTAGGTTTGCAACAATAGATTGCTGCACATCCAGCGGATCGATTATCTCTTGATGACCGATTGGCAGGGCAGGCAGCCTGTCTGACCTCCTAGTGTATTAGAACTTGGCCAGTCTGTAGAGGACTGGGTGCCAGGGGTGGTACATGAAGATCAGATGGGTTTTGTGAAGGGGAGGCAGCTGAACACTAAAGTGCGAAAGCTGCTAAATGTGATAATGATGCCAGCAGCAGAAGGAGAGGCGGAGATTGTGGTGGCATTGGATGCGGAGAAGGCCTTTGACAGGGTTGAGTGGGGGTACTTGTGGGAGGTGTTGGAGAGGTTCGGGTTTGGGGAGGGGTTTATTAAATGGGTGAGGTTGCTGTACGAGGCCCCAATGGCGAGTGTAGTGACAAATGGGAGGAGGTCCGAGTACTTCAGGCTCCAACGTGGGACAAGGCAGGGGTGCCCCCTGTCCCCCTTGCTTTTTGCGTTGGCAATTGAGCTTCTTGCCATGGCTCTCAGGGAGTCGGGGAGGTGGAGGGGTTTGGTGCGAGGTGGGGAGGAGCACCGAGTGTCGCTGTATGCAGACAACTTGCTGCTGTATGTAGCAGACCCGGTGGAGGGAATGCCGGAGGTGATGGAGATTCTTGCTGAGTTTGGGAGTTTCTCGGGCTATAAATTGAACCTGGGCAAGAGTGAGCTGTTTGTTGTACACCCGGAAGATCAGGAGGAGGGGATTGGTAGGCTCCCGCTAAAGAGGGCAGTGAGGAGTTTTAGGTACCTGGGGGTTCAGGTGGCTTGGAGCTGGGGGACTCTGCACAAGCTTAATATTACTAGGTTGGTGGAGCAGATGGAGGAGGAATTTAAAAGGTGGGACATGCTGTCGTTGGCGGGTAGAGTACAGTCCGTTAAAATGACGGTGCTCCCGAGGTTTTTGTTTTTGTTTCACTGCCTCCCCATTTTCATTCCGAGGGCATTTTTTAGAAGGGTGAACAGCAGCATTCTGGGATTTGTTTGGGCGCACGGGACTCCGAGGGTAAGGAGGGTCTTTTTGGAGCGGGGCAGGGATAGAGGGGAGCTGGTGCTGCCCAACCTCTCTGGGTACTATTGGGCGGCTAGCGTCTCGATGGTACGTAAGTGGGTAATGGATAGGGAGGGGGCAGCATGGAAACGGATGGAGATGGCGTCTGTGGAGGCACGAGCCTGAAGGCACTGGTAACGGCGCCGTTGCCGTTCCCGCCAACGAGGTACACTACAAGCCCGGTGGTGACGGCTACCCTCAAAATCTGGGGGCAGTGGAGGCGACACAGAGGGGAAGTGGGGGGCTCGGTGGAGGCCCTGCTGCGTGGGAACCACCGGTTTGTCCCAGGGAACATGGATGGCGGGTTCCTGGGGTGGCACAGGGCGGGAATTAGGAAGTTGGGAGACCTGTTCATTGACGGGAGGTTTGCGGGCCTGGGTGAACTGGAGGAGAAGTTTGAGCTCGCCCCGGGAATATGTTCAGGTACCTTTAGGTCAAGGCGTTTGCTAGGCGGCAAGTGGAGGGGTTCCCTTCGCTGCCCCCGCGGGGGGTAAGGTGCTTTCGGGGGTGTGGGTCGGGGATGGGAAGGTGTCTGACATCTACCAGGTGATGCAGGAGGTGGAGGAGGTGTCGGTAGAGGAGCTGAAGGCTCAGGGGGAGCTGAGGGAGCAGATTGAGGAGGGGACATGGGCGGAAGCCCTGGAGAGGGTGAACTCCTCCTCTTCATGTGCGAGGCTTAGCCTCATCCAGTTCAAGGTGCTGCACCGGGCCCACATGTCCGGGTCTAGGATGAGTAGGTTCTTTGGGGGCGAAGACAGGTGTGTCAGGTGTTCGGGGTGTCCAGCGAACCATGCCCATATGTTCTGGGCATGCCCGGCACTGGAGGAGTTCTGGAAGGGGGTGGCGAGGACGGTGTCGAGGGTGGTAGGATCCAGGGTCAAGCCAGGCTGGGGACTCGCGATTTTTGGGGTTGGGGTGGAGCCGGGAGTGCAGGGGGCGAAAGAGGCCGATGTTTTGGCCTTTGCGTCCCTAGTAGCCCGGTGGAGGATCATGCTGCAGTGGAAAGATGCGAGACCTCCGAGCGTGGAGACCTGGATCAATGACATGGCGGGATTCATTAAGCTGGAGAGGGTCAAATTCGCCCTGAGGGGGTCGGTACAAGGGTTCTTTAGGAGGTGGCAGCCTTTCCTCGACTTTCTGGCTCAACGATAAGGAACTAGGTCAGCAGCAGCAGCAGCCCGGGGGGTAAAGGGTCTTTGGGGGGATAGTGTTTAAGTTAATTTGCTTATTGTTAATTTATTCTGTTGTTAATTGGGTTTGGGGGGGTGGGGAGGTTTGTTATATGCGTTGTTACGGGTGCCATGGGGTGTTTATTATTGTTATTGTTATTATTGTTTTGTTGATATATATTTTTCAAAAAATTCCAATAAAAATTATTTTTAAAAAAAGAACTTGGCCAGTCTGAATTCGCATAAGGCTGGGCTGGAGTGACTTTGGTTTGTTTAAAGTGCCCAATTCTTTAATTTAAAATGGCCAATTTTACTCCGGCCTAAAGCTAGGCCCTGGTAGGTCACCACACCGTGATCTTCACCAATGGAACCACCACAGACCCCATATGTGTGCTAATTGGGGTCAAACAGAGCTACATCATCGCGCCAACCCTGTTCTCCATCTTTCTCGCAGAATCACTCCACCCCATCACTCTGAAACTCCCTGCTGGAGTGGAGCTAACCTACTGGACAAGCGAAACTGTTCAATCTCCGACGCCTCCAGAACAGAACCAAGACCACCCCAACCTCTGTCATCGAGCTGCAGTGCGCAGATGCGCCTGTGTGCGCACATTCAGAGGCTGAGCTACAAACCATCATCGACACATTCACCGCTGATGAATCCAACATCGACTCCAATGTGCCAGTGCAATCTTCGGATGCCTGAGTAACAGAGTGTTCGAAGACTGAGACCTCAAACCCAGCATCAAGCTCATGGTCTACAGAGAAGCTTTGTTCCCTGCCCTCCTGTATGCATCAGAAACATGAACAATGTACAGCAGACATCTAAAATCTCTGGACAAATATCACAACGCTGCCTCTGCAAAATCCTGAAAATCAACTGGCAGATAGGTAAACCAATGTGAGCGTCCTCTCCCAGGCCAATATCCCCAGTATCGAGGCACTGGTCACACTTGACCAGCTGCGATGGGCGGGTCACATTGCCCACATGCCTGGCACGCCCAACACTGGACTCCCGAAACAAGTGCTCTACTCCGAGCTCCGCAATGGTGAACGATCACTAAGAAGAGCAAAGGAAATGCTACAAGGACACTCTGAAAGCCTCCCTAAATAAATGCAACATCCCCACCGACACGTGGGAATCGCTTGCCTTGGATCACACAAACTGGAGAAGAAGCATCCAGGAAGGTGCCAATCACCTCTAGCATCGCAGGGTCGAGCATGTAGAGGCCAAGCGCAAACAGAGGAAGGAGAACGCAGAATCCAATGTGTCCCACCCACCCACCTCATCAAACACCAGCTGCCAAACCTGTGGCAGAGTCTGTGGATCCAGAAACAGACTATTAGCCACCGCAGAACCCACCTTCCTGGAGTGGAAACAAGTCAACCTCGACCCTGAGGGCCTGCCCAAGAAGGGTTCTGGGCTTCATATTATTATAAAAAAGGAGGAAAGTGCAAAAAGGGTTTACAAAGATGACACCAGAAGTAAGGTTATACCGATCAGGAAGAGCTTTTTTTTTCTGGGAAGAAGAAGGCTGAAAATATATTTTTTAATGATAATGGAATATGATAGGGTAAACGTAGGGTAAACTTAGGGTAAACGTAGGGAAGATGAACAGAACCAGAAGACTAAATGTAAGATAAATCCACAAGGGAACTCTGGAAAGAGCTCTACCAGGGAGAATGTGAAGTTGCCAGCACGGAGTGTTTGAGGTCAATCTCAGGGGAAGGCAGATGATCATATGTGAGAAGATTGGCTGAAGGATATGCTGATAGTGAGTTGAAGGAAGGAGACATGTATCCTGTGTGGTTCATAGAGCAGTTGAGCTGAACAGCCAATTTATTTGCTGTCAATTCTTTGTGGGCATCCAAGAAGAGGAACTCCCAGAAACCAGTGTCTATCTACCTTACATCAGTGTCCCAACTAATTTAAAGGATCAGATCGGCCTGCAGCTTGCAGTTGCCATCTCAATGTTCATGTGCAGTGTCATAAATTGTTCATTCAAAAATGATGAAGGCTCTTCAGAAACAATTGATTTTTCAAATGTTTGCAACGTTGTACAAATGGAAGGGGCTATATTTATTATATTTTCTGAGATAATTATCAATAAAAATAAAAATTAAGTATTTTTGTAATTGTTGTCTTGCCAAATAGCACAATCTATTTATTTGCAGTTACAGCTGGTCTCTTAGAAGCTGTACAGCTAATTCAATTCTTTTTATATTTCAGACTCTGTATCCTAGCCTTGTTGAACTTAGGCCTGTTTTTAAAACTTTGGAACATAGAAGCTGTGGCTCAAAAGATCCATTCTTCAAACAAGATAAGAATATCGGAAAAACTGAGTGTTGGGTAAGTGGTCAAGTCAGAAGCAAGGTTTAACAAAAAAAATTGAAGGTGTTAGACTCCAAATATCTTGTTGGTTTGAAAGTATATTTAACCTGAATTACAATATTTTCTACTTTGTGGGAAGTGTTATCAAATAGATTAAATGTAGATAAACTACATGTTTTTCTATTTGCAAATTTTAAAATAACTTGCATTGATACTGCAATTATCACAGCCCTCTGGACATCCCAAACTGTTTGCACAACCAGTGAAGCATCTTTTGAAATGATGTGGAGATGCTGGCGTTGGACTGGGGTGAGCACAGTAAGAAATCTTAGGTCTTACAATACCAGGCAGGTTAAAGTCCAATAGGTTTGTTTTGAATCACTAGCTTTCGGAGCACTGCTCCTTCCTCAGGTGAATGGATTCATAAAAATGGGTTTTCCGCTGGGCGTCCATCCCATTGCAAGTCTCTCGGCCCACCCTACCATTCCCGATGAGGTTTTAGCCCAGACCGAGCAGAACATTCAAACATCTCAATGAAGCTAATTTTAACATCATTATCGTGCAGGACGTCAGATTCACTTGCCCCCTGAGATGCTCCTGTCCCCCAGCTGGGAGTCCCGCTGGCGTGAATTAATGCAAGTCCTGAGAAATGGGGTCCTGGTGGCTTGCACTCCAAGGGGGGGTGGGGCAAAGGGATGAGTGCCCTCCCAACATTTGCCTCCAGTGTGCCAAGGGGACACCTTCACGGGAGGTGGGCACAGGGGAAATCCTGCCCCTGCCCTTTGTAGGAAGCTCCTCAGAACAAAGAGACGGCCTCTTTTTTAAAACAAAAACTGCAGTAAGAGGAAGTTCTTCAGAGATAATGGACCAGTGTAGAGCCAAAAAAAATAAACAACGGTAATCCTGCCTTTGATATTGCCAAGAGGCTTTTAACAGACAACGTCCATGAAATTGAATGTAAACAAAGCAGTTCAAAGGTTTTATACTGCCAAGCTTGCAAAGAGGCTTCAATAAGTTAAAAGGCAATTAAATTGATTGTGAAAAAAAACATTTCAAAGGCATCCACCACATTAAAGGGAATACTTTTGCCATCATCTCGCAGATATTTGAACTTGACATACTGGGAGAAAACTTTAAAAGGGTTTAAAGGTTGCTGATGGGAAGACCAGTTAAACGTCCCCCATCCCTAGCCCAAGCACCACCCCCCCTTGACTCCCCTACCTCTCGACACCCTGGACAAAAGCATACGGAGGGACTAGTTGCCTCTAGGTCAGTGTTCTTCAAACTTTTTTTCCAGGGACCCATTTTTACCAACCGGCCGACCTGTGTGCCCCACCATTTTCTCTGACCTTGTTTGCTGCTGACAAAAATGGAGGAAATGGTTTTGGGTCCCTTTGGCCCTCGTACACGCTCCTCCAATGGAACCTGTTGGAGGAAGGTGAAGCCTTCCGGTGTCGGAAAGTATGGAGTCTCCAACTTTCCAAAGTTCTGCATTTCTTCCTCTAAAAGTTTATCAAATAAAACCCCTCTAACTTGGGGGGAAAAAATAAATTAAATGAAAAAAATAAAAATTCAATGAATAAAATAAATGAATAAACCACCCCCCTCCCTGAACATGTAAAACAAAAAGCTGCGACCATTTAAAAAAAAAAGCGGCTGCACTGCGCATGCGTGCCCGATCACCAGTTATGCGCATGTGCACTGATGATCGGGCATGCATGCGCAATGCGGGCTTTTTTTTTACATGTTCGCGGGCATTTTGAAGGCCGCTTGCAGCCGGCGTTATTAAAAGCCAGCTGCTGCGTGTGGATTTGCCCGATTGGGAGCGCTGTGAAGGCCATCTCCGTGACCCTCCCGACACCTGCCCTCGACCCCGGGCCCCTGAGTTTGACAATCGCTGCTCTAGAACGCTCCCTGGTGAATTTTATACTGGAGATTCATTTCTCTTATCTGGCAAAGATGTCTCAGCAAGAAACTGTGGAGGCAGGAAATACTTCACTTTTATTGCTTAACTAATATGTTCATTTGGTCAGATTCGTACCTAAATCTAAGTAATAACTGTGACAATGACACATCCTGTTGGAAGGAGCCCAGGCTTTGTGGAAGACAGTTCACATGAACTATAATTTTGCTTGTGCCGTTCTGCAAATCCTTGAACCTAGTTTAAATCCTATCCTGAAAGCCTCTTCTCAGCTTGCTGAGTCTATTATTTTCCTTTTTCCTATAGTTTGGATCAAGAGACAATAACAAAGCAGGAAGCAAAACACAAGAATAATGTTGAACTTCAACACCTGCGGACAGTGATCAATGATTCCATCTCACTTCTGGAACAGGTACAACCAGTGGGGAACATTTTTGAAGGTCTATGGCCATATTTACTTGGCAGAGGTGGGAATCAGGAGGTGGGACTATCCCATTGTTGCAATACCGCCCCCCTCTCAACAATGCCAGCAGTTACAGCGCTGGCCCCGCACCTGCGGGAGATGTTCACAGACTCGCTAGCTAGGGGCACACTGCCACCCACGTTAGCACAGGCCTCAATCTCGCTGATACCTAAGAAAGACAAAGACCCAACGGAATGTGGGTCATACAGACCCATATCTCTGCTGAACGCAGACGCCAAAATACTGGCCAAAATCCTAGCCAAAAGGCTAGAAGACTGTGTACCTGAGGTGGTCACAGAGGACCAGACGGGCTTCGTCAAAGGTAGACAGCTCACCTCGAACATCAGGCGCCTGCTGAACGTGATAATGACCCCCTCCGGGGAGAGAACACAAGAGGTGATCGTCTCCCTGGACGCAGAAAAGGCCTTCGACAGAGTCGAATGGAAATACCTCATAGAGGTACTGGAGCGGTTCGGGCTTGGAACAGGGTTCACCGCGTGGGTAAAACTCCTATACAACGCCCCCATGGCGAGTGTACGGACCAACAATACCAACTCCCAATACTTCCAGCTGCACAGGGGCACCAGACAAGGATGCCCACTGTCCCCACTGCTGTTCGCACTAGCAATCGAACCGCTAGCAATTGCGCTCAGGGCAGCAAAAAATTGGAGGGGGATCCGAAGGGGAGGCAGAGAGCACAGAGTCTCACTCTATGCAGACGATCTGCTCCTCTACATCTCGGACCCACAAAGCAGCATGGACGGAATCATCGCGCTCCTGAAAGAGTTTGGAGCCTTCTCGGGCTACAAACTCAACATGAGCAAAAGCGAGATCTTCCCAGTACACCAGCAAGGGGGGGGGGGGGGGGCAGCACTAAAGGGGCTGCCGTTCAAACAAGCCCGACATAAATTCCGCTACCTAGGGATCCAAATAGCCCATGACTGGAAAGGGATCCACAAATGGAACCTCACCAGCCTGGTGGAGGAAGTAAAAAAGGACCTGCAAAGATGGAACACACTCCCGCTCTCCCTCGCGGGGAGAGTTCAGACGATCAAAATGAACGTATTGCCCAGGTTCCTCTTCCTGTTTAGATCCATTCCGATCTACATCCCCAAGGCCTTCTTCAAAGCGCTGGACAAACTTATCATGGCGTTCGTATGGGGGGGTAAAAATGCTAGGATCTCAAAGAAGGTCCAACAGAAAACAAAATCCAGGGGGGGGCTAGCCCTCCCGAATCTACAATTCTACCACTGGGCGGCAACAGCCGAGCGAGTAAGGGGATGGATCCAGGAGCCAGACGCCGAGTGGGTGCGTGCGGAGGAGGCCTCCTGCATGGGGACCTCCCTCCGGGCCCTCGCCACGGCAGCACTCCCATCCCCACCCAAAAAACACTCCAGCAGCCCAGTGGTGACAGCCACCCTCCAATCCTGGAACCAACTGCAGCAGCAATTTGGCCTGAACAAAATGTCGGACAAGGCTCCCATCTGCAACAACCGTAGGTTCAAACCAGCACTGACTGACACCACCTTCAAAAGGTGGAGGCAGGACGGGGGGACACTGACAGTCAGGGACCTATACACGGACGACAGGATCGCAACACTGGACGAACTGACAGAGAAATTTCGGCTAGCTGGGGGTAACGAGCTACGGTACCTGCAGCTCAAAAACTTCCTACGAAAGGAGACAAGAACGTACCCACAACCGCCACGACAGACACTACTGGAAGACCTACTGGACGCAAGTATCCGAGAGAAAGGGAACTGTAGCGACATGTATGACCGACTGGTAGAAAGGGACGACACCGTACTGGACGCAACAAGAAGGAAATGGGAGGACGACTTGGGGATGGAGATAGGGTGGGGACTCTGGAGCGAGGCACTGCATAGGGTCAACTCCACCTCCACGTGCGCAAGGCTCAGACTGACGCAACTAAAAGTGGTACATAGAGCCCACTTAACGAGAAACCGTATGAGTAGGTTCTTCCCGGAGTTGGAGGACAGATGTGAACGGTGCCAAAGAGGCCCGGCCAACCACGCCCACATGTTCTGGTCTTGCCCCAGACTTGTGGAGTACTGGACAGCCTTCTTCGAGGCTATGTCCAAAGTGGTGGGGGTGAAGGTGGCGGTCTTCGGGGTCTCAGAACAGCCAGATCTATTCCTGGGGAGGAGGGCGGACGCCCTTGCCTTTGCCTCCCTGATCGCCCGCCGTAGAATCCTGTTTGGCTGGCGGTCAGCAGCACCGCCCAGAGCTGCAGACTGGCTGTCCGACCTCTCGGATTCTCTCCAAATGGAGAAAATCAAATTCACCATCCGAGGGTCGGACAACGGCTTCCACAGAACGTGGGAGCCATTCATGCAATTGTTCCGGGACCTGTTTGTGGCCAACGTACAAGAGGGAGAATAGTCGGGGGAAGGTAGCCGGCGGGGGGGGGGGGGGGGGGGGGGGGGGGGGGGGGGGCTACGGGCTCGTTACAGGGGTTTGATGGCTAGCTAAGGCCCAAAACCAAACTAAATAAATGCCAATAAACATGTTGGGGAATGTAAAATATGTATGCCGGCGAAAAGGGGGAGGCCACAGTTATTACTACGAAGATGCTCACCTGTAAATATATATGTTAATTTTTGCGTGTTCTTTTTTTTTTCTCTCTCTAACAATTTGTAATTTGTTCAATATAAAACATGAAAACTGAATAAAAAACATTTATAAAAAAAAAACAATGCCAGCAGTTGGGATCTTCAGGGAGTCCAGGCCATAAGTGACCTGGTGGAACAAGTCTGGAGCAGGCAGGTTTAAAAGCCCACCCCAGGGTCGGAGAATCACCCGGGGCCGGTGAAAATCCCACCACCCGGGAATTGGCGGGGGCGGGAATCACGCCGCGCCGTTCGGCGAGCCCCCTGCGTCGATTCTCCGACCCGCGATGGGCTGAAGTTCCGCCGCTGAGAGATCAATCCCGCCGACGTGGTTTAAACCACCTCTGGTGGCAGCGGGATTGGCGGCGCGAGCAAACCCCCGGGGTCCTGGGGGGGGCGCGGGCCGATCGGACCCCGGGGCGTGCCCCCACGGTGGCCAGGCCCGCGATCGGGACCCACCAATCGGCGGGCGGGCCAGTGCCGTGGGGGCACTCTTTTTCTTCCGCCGCCGCCACGGCCTCCACCATGGCGGAGACGGAAGAGAACCCCCCTACTGCGCATGCACCGGTGGTGAAGTCAGCGGCGCACGTACAAACCGGCGAAGGCCTTTCGGCCAGCCCTGGCGCTGGGCGTCAAAGGCCGTTGCCGCTGGTTTTGACGCCAGTCGGCGTGGCGCCAGCCACTCCAGCACCGGCCTAGCACCCAAAGGTGTGGAGAATTCCGCACCTATGGGGTGGCCCGACGCCGGGGTGGTTGGCGCTAATGCAGGGACCCCCTACCCCGCTTAAGATGGTACATTAAGGGTAGCACGGTGGCGCAGTGGGTTAGCACTGCAGCCTCACGGCGCTGAGGACCCGGGTTCGAATCCCGGCCCTGGGTCACTGTCTGTGTGGCGTTTGCACATTCTCCCCGTGCCTGCGTGGGTTTCACCCCCACAACACAAAAATGTGCAGAGTAGGTGGATTGGCCTTGCTAAATTGCCCCTTAATTGGAAAAAATAATTGAGTAATCTAAATTTATTTTTAAAAAAAGATGGTACATCAGATTCAAAATCCTGGAACTCCCTCCCTAACAGCACTGAGGTGCACCTACACCATGGAGTGCAGAGTTCAAGTACCACCTTCTCAAGGGCATTTGGGGATGGGCAATAAATGACTTAAAAAAAGAAGAGGTACAGTAGATATGGTGAACATAGAAGAACATAGAACAGTACAGCACAGAACAGGCCCTTCGGCCCTCGATGTTGTGCCGAACAATGATCACCCTACTTAAACCCACGTAACCCATATACCCAATCCCCCCATTAACCTTACACTACGGGCAATTTAGCATGGCCAATCCACCTAACCCGCACATCTTTGGACTGTGGGAGGAAACCGGAGCACCCGGAGGAAACCCACGAACCTTCAGATCAATTTAAAACCCCTGTCCCCCTCACCCAATGTCTGCTTTATGAACACATTCCAAAGGTGGATTGGCCATGCTAAAATTGCCCCTTAATGTCCAGGGATCTTCAGGTTAGGTGGGGGGTACAGTCGGATAGTGGGCCTAGGTAGGATGCTCTTTCAGAGTGTTGGTGCAGACTCACTGGGCTGAATGACCTCCTTCTGCACTGTAGGGATTCTCAGTCAAGTAAACTCACAAGCTAAAACAGTTGGAAGATCATAAGAATTAGGAGCAGGAGTAGGCCATTCGGCCCATCAAGCCTGCTCTGATATTTGATAAGATCATGGCTGATCTGATTGTGGTCTTAACCCCACTCTGTTGCCTGTCCCCCATAACACCCTTGACAATCAAAAATCTGGCCAATGCAGCCGTGAATATATTCAATGAACCAGCCTCCACTGCTGTCTGTGGAAGAAAGTTTCACAGACTAATGATCCTTTGAGAGAAGAAATTCCTGCTCACCTCCATCTTAAATGGGAGACCCCTTATTTTTAAACTGTGTCTCCTAGTTCTTGATTCCACTGAGGGGAAAAATCCTCTCCGCATTCACCCTGCCATGCCCCCTCAGAATCTTATGTTTCAATAAGATCACCTCTCATTCTTCCAAACTCCCAATGAGTATAGGTTCAATCTGTTCAACCCTTCCTGATAATACAACTCTTTCATCTCTGGAATTCATCTCTGGAATTAGTGAAGTGAAACTTCTTTGAACTACTTCCAATTCAATTATATCCCTCCTTCACAAGGCAATCAGAACCATATACCGTACTCCCAGGTGCGGTCTCACCAATGTTGTATGTCTGTCGCAAAGCTTCCCTTGCAATCAAAGCCATGCCTTCCTAATTACTTACAATACCTGCATGTTAACCTTTTGTGATTCATCAAGACATCCCGATCTCTGTGCTGCAGGATTCTGCACTCTCTCCCCATTTAAGCAATCTATTTTTCTATTCCTTCTTGCAAAGTGGACAACCTCACATTTTCCCACATTATTCGCCATCTAACAATCTTTTGCCCACGCACTTAACCTATCCATATCCCTTTACAGACTCTTTGCATGCTTCTCCCAACTTGCTTTCTTTGGATCGTCAGCAAACTTGACTACAATACAGTCTCTTCCTTCATTTAGCTTTAGGGGCATTAACATATTAAGTCATTAATATAGATTGTAACTAGTTGAGGCCGCATCACTGATTTCTGTGGCACTCCACTGAACAGTTTGCCAACTGGAAAATGCCAATTTGTTCAACTGTTTCCTGTTAGTTACCCAATACTTTATGCTAATATATCACCCCCAATAACATAAACATAAACAATAACAATAACTAATATCACCCCCAATAACATAAACTCTTATCTTCTGCAGCAACTTTTTATGGGGCACCTTGTACCATGCCTTTAGAGATCCAAATATACAACATCTACTGGTTCCCCTCTATCCACCCTGTTGTTCACCCTCAAAGAATTTGAATAAATTTGTTCAACATGGGGCAGGATTCTCCATTAGCCGACGCCAAAATCGGAGCGTGCGATTGGGTGGAGAATAGCTTCCGACGCCAAAATTGCGGCAGGCGCTGGTTGGATGCCAAATCGCGATTCTCTGTCACCTCAAAAATGGCATTGATGCGTTGCACGCCGCGTGAACTTGAAACACCGTTTGCATGTCATGAGTGGGCCCACCCGTGATTCTCAGCCTCCAATGGGCCGAGTTCCTGACGGCACGGTCCACGTGTGCTCTCAGAAATTGTGAACCTCTCCATGGTCTGCACCATGGTGTCGATGCCCTCGGCAATGCTCCTCAGTGATTGGGCCATGCTCTGCAGTGACTCGGCAGTACCCACCTGCGACTGGGACAGGTCTGCAGTGTCTCGATCATTCCCATCTGAGAGTGGGACATGTCCCGCAGATGCTCATCAAGGTCAGCCTGGTACAGGGTCATATCCTCCATCGAGTGGGATAGTCTACCGGGACCCTCAGCCATGGCCGTCACCAACTGTGCTAGGCCTTGGACATCTTCACTCATGCTGCCGATGTCATGCACCAGGCTCACCACTGCGGTCGCCACCCGAGCAGTGTTGGCCTCGGTGCCAAGCATTGCCGGCAACATCCCCTGTGCCCATAGCCTCTGGGATTCCTCCAATCAGCTGTAGGCCTGCTGGAGTGTCACTGACATCTCCCTCTGAATGTCCCAGCCGCTCACTAATGTCTCCATCAGCTCCGGGTAAACCTATTTCGGAGGCTCAGCATCAAGCTGGGACTCTGGGATCCAGCAGCCCTCTGACTACTGTCTCCCCTGGGCATTCTTGGCTCCACCTGATGTGCATCAGCGACCTTGAGTGCTCACCAGATTGTGCCCCAGAAGCCTGTCCACTAACATTGCCCATGGCAGTGTGTGTCTCTGTGCTGGTGGAGGGTGGGAATGACAGCTGTGACGCATCAACTGTGGCATCCTCGATTCTTTTGTCAGCATCCCTCCATTGGTCTTGGCCCTCTCCCGACGATGTGGAAGAGCTTCTTCTGTGGAGACGCAAAGAGGGCATCATTAGCTGCACATGTGATTTACATCGGTGGGAGGGGGGGGGGGGGGGGGTGGTGAAAGAAAGGGAATGATGGAAGTGTAGAGGTGAAGCATTGGTTGAGGGTCAGATTCAGTTTAAAGCCCAATCTACAGCCCTAGTTATGCGATTCAGCAGAACTCTGGTCCCAGCTTGATCCAGGTGAAGACGGTCCCATCGGAACAGCTTCCCTCTTCCCCAGTACTGGTGCCAATGTCCCCTGAATTTGAGCCCATTTCTCCCACACTGACCTTGTGCCACGCATTTACCTCTTTAATTTTATTGACCCTGTACCAATTAACTCATGACTCAGCTAGTAATCCAGAGATTACCTATTTGGTTCTATTTTTTAATTTAGCCCCTAGCTGCTCCTATTCCCTCAGCAGAACTGCTCTGTTTGTTCTACCTATGTCGTTGGTACCTACATGATCTCGTTTGCACATCTAAACCCTTTAAACCCTTGGTATGTAAGAAATAAAGTTTTCTCATAATAAAGTGAAAGTGATCCCTTATGTACCCCTGAACCCTGTAAAAACTCCCTGTCAGTAAGCCAAGTTTAAACGGTCTGTGAAATGAAGGTGTACATGACGTATTGAAGACAGTGTGTGCAGCTGGGAGGATTGTTTATCTTGAAATTCACACTCTATTGCCTGCTAAAAGCGTCATGATTGGCAGCTCGCTGGAACGTCAAAGCATAGAATCAGATTGTTTATCTTTATAGCTCAGCAGAGATCCATTAAGTCAGGGTTGCAGCCTCTTTGTAACTCCAGTTCTGGAGGAAAGAACAGCTGTGGGGGACTGTCCCTTCACCTTTTTATGAAGCGCTCAAGAACACAGATGCATGATTTATGAAAAAAATTGTGGTTTTCACTGGTTTTCTGTTCCCACTTGTAGTTGAAAAGTTCACTTGCAGCGATTCAGAAGAGTTTTGAACTACAGAACCAGACTGTGAAGACCGCTAGCAGATAGGAGCTCTGAAGAATGCAGGTGAAATTTGAGGATAGTCAAAATATGAGACAGAATACAATAAAAACAATACTTTTGTATTTATGTCGTGCATTTAACACTGAGAACAGCCCAAAGTCGATTATGTTCTCATGCCCTGGTGTGAAAATCAAGCCCACAGCCTCTGACCCACAACCACTGAACTACCAAATATTTGACACACAAATCTACAAAGCATGATTATAGTGGATTTCAACACTTGACCATCATGCATTAAAGATAAATTCAACCAATTCATTGATGTCTATGGCGGATGTGAATTCTCCAGAACTCCGAACCTGGTTAAATGTCAAAACACCGATGATTAAACCACCACTGCACATCACTAATCATTTAACCGCCGTTATCTATATAACAATTGTAATTTTTCACCAGTTAAGAATTGCAGAGTTCAATTTGACTGTAGTTTGTCCTAGACTGTGCTGCACTAATTACTTAAGACCATTTCATTTGATGCAGAACATGGGGTTAGCCAATTGCGGCAGCTAAATGATAGCTGGGATATGTATTTAGCAACTTGTGTTAATATGGATTAAAGTGCACTTCAATTTATACAGGAGATCTAGATTTTAAAAATGTTTTATAAGAAAATGTTTCATACATAGGGTAGAATCTTACCACATTTTTCAAAATGTCAGGCTCATACTGAAAACCGACGAGTAGCTCGCCAGCTGAACAGATCAATGTTCCCTCCAACTCTGAGCCTCTAAGAAAAATAAATGAGTGGGAGTGGTTTAGGGCATCACTCTGGTGGGGTGGGGCTTGATAGAGCCGGTACCCAGCTCCACAGAGATCAGGGCACCATCACTAAAGGGTGCCCGATCAGCACTGAAGTACAACCCCCCCCCCCCCCCCCCAGGCAATCATCGGGGCTCCCCCACCACCACAGTGGAGGTTTTGCTAGCATTTCACTCCCCCACCCCCCACTCCTCACCTCCTGCCCTCTCCCCCCTTTGGGGTTCCCCACGAGGACCTGCACCCGACACTTCTCTCTGGCACCGGTTGCCACTGTGCCAGCCTCGCAGCACCAACCTGTGCCAACATGTCCCTCGTCCCCTCTCAGACAGCAAACGTGGGCTGAAAATCCTCTCTTCCCGCCCACCCCTCCTCCCCAGTGTCTCATTCCAAAGCTTGTTATAAAGGTACCTGCCTAAAACTTGAAAGATTTTTAAAGAAAATAAGGCAAAGTTATGAAGTGAATTGTAGTGCCACTCAGGGTAATTTTTGTTTACATTTTAGAATATGAAGACAGAGCATGCATTTATTTCTTTTATTTTGGAATGTTCTATTATTTCACTTATGTTTTAATTGACCTTTGATTCCTAATGACGTCTTGAGGGCAGAAATTACTCTTGAAAATAATGAAACAATGTTCAGCGTATGCCTCTGTACCTAATGTTTATCATGGAGGCACTCACATAAATCAAGACCTGTTAAAGCAGAGACCAGGGGGGATGTCATATAGACATATTAGGTGGCTCTCTGCTCTTATTCTGAACAGTAATTTCAATCCTCTTTTATTTTGTGGGGTAACAAAACCTCAACGTCAAATTTGTAACTGTAGTGAATGAGTAAAAGATAGCTTGAGGATTTGGAATTAACTCAAGAGTTTTATTACATGATTGATCTCCACAATCTTGATGACCTGCTGTTGGGATCTGTTGTAGCTAAGTATGGTTGTAATTCTTGCACTAATTAATAACCACTTGAAGAATCCAATTGAACCAAAAGATGAATTTTCATTACTGATTTAGTATGCATGATGTCCTGGGTAAGGATGATAAGAAAATATATGGCAACTGACAAACTATAACAAATGTATGGAAATAAATATTTTGTTTCTTAATTTTTAAAACATTTCTATTGTACAAAATCTGTAGAGCATGTTCTTGAAATAAACTGTATTGTTTACAGCTTGTTTTGTGTTACCAAGTGACTTAGGTAGAAACATCATTGAACACGGCGGAGTAGTTGAAATAAGAAGGTGGGTAATCCATTTTAGACTTGAGTCAAATCTTGCAAGTGAGATTCTTGAGCCACCTATTGGAGAAGAGTAACTGGAATGATTCGCCATTTCAATTCTCACAGTTTTTGTCTTCTCATCAGTTTAACTGAGACTGTGTCATCAGGCCCACCTCACCTCTACAATGGGAAGTCAAGTGAACTCTGAGCATGGCCCGTGGAGTACAATTGACTTGTTCTGATCATTGTAAGTGATTGGGAAAATGTCATTCAGTGTATTAAAATGAAGACCTCCAAAGGATCATTCCAATAGGATTCTATAGTGTAGCCCAACCTGAGAATGTCCATCTCTCAAAATCTCTCCTAACCAGCTCTTGGTTTGATATGGTGACATCAGACAAGTAATATAATATTGTGATGATGATAAAAGTTCAAGTACATCATGGGTGCGATGTAACTAAAAAAAAACCTTTCTGGGCGGAATTAGCGGGGTAGAGGCTTTACCTCGCTATCCAACGGCAGTGTGTTTTTAGTGCCCCGGTGGGGAACGCTCCCCCCATCCCCAAGGCCACGCTCAGCGTAATTTCCTGTACTGAGGAGCTCGGCTTTGTGGAGGAAGAGATCGGGGTGTAAAATGGCATCCACCAGCCGCATCCCATGGTAGATTGCACCATATCTCTCTCTCTCGGATTTGATTTTCCAATCGAGCATTAATCAGCCATGCAGGTGAGGGAGAGCCATTCAATTTTCATGGTTAGGTCTTTATTAACATTGAATGAACAAATTTCCAGGTCATTTCAGGGAACAGAACTTTCTGGTCCTGTTATAGCGGGAAAGAGCCAGTGCGACTGTAAAATCCCACCAGCAGAAAATTCTGCCCAGTTTGTTTTATGGATAATGGCCTTTTTTAAAACCTCATATCAAAACCTTTTAAACCATTCACAAAGTAAACACTAAAAGGATAATTGTTTGCTCTTTACCCACTGAACGTGGATTCATCAATATAGTCAGTGTGATTGGGGCTTTCTGGAGGCTTTTAATAAAAAGACTGGAAATAAAACTTTGTTTTTCTAAATCTTTATTCCAAAGTAGTAGCAATGTCCACATTGTAACACACATCACAATTTTAAATATGGTCAGATGTTACAAGAACTAACTGTAAAAGAATCCCTTATCCTTCCTTCATATTTACATGTTCCTATCCACCAATTTTCTTTTTTGTATTGGTCTGTTCATTTTGGGTTGTCGCAGTCTCTCCTCTGCAGCTCCGTTTTCATTCCCTTGAAAGCTGCAAAGGAATGAAGTTGCTCACTTCTATTCTTCTATCCCAGCTTTCCGTTCCCAGTGATCAGATTAATTTAACTTCATTTCAAATATGTCAATAAGCACTGGTACAGTAATGCAGCCCATCTGCACAGTGCCAGTGTTCCGAATCATAGCAAATTTGTTGGGCTGGAAAGCAAAATGCACAAACTCCATGTTAGACATCAACAAAAAGAGAATCATGGGATTACAGGTTCCGGATGTTTAACAGTTGCCTGCCTTTGCTGATTCGGACAGTCGCTGGAAATTCTACAATTGAACATTTAAAAAAAAACATTTAACTAAGTATATTTCTTGAGTAACCCCAGAGTACATTTTCTTCTGCTATAAAAACAGTAACATTCAATCAAGGTCTTCATGTTTATTTATGTACAATTAACAACAATCAGGATTTATGAAAAAATTAACAATCCTCATTTTATTGAAACCTGAGTTTAATTTGGTTGCTAAATCCTTTGTGATACAACATTCCCTCGAACATTTCACTTACAATCAAGTGAAAGTTTGCCAGAGTATTTTTTTCATAAACGAATAAGCAGGTAAACCTTTGGGTTTGCAAATTTCTTGAGGCCTCATCAAGTTCTGCACCTCATCCATAGTAACTAACTCAATAATTGAGCTAATAGATTCTGCATCATTAACTCTCAGTAGAAACAGGTAAAGAAGATGATGCCTTAGAACTGGTCGGTAACATGGCCTTTAAACTATGCAATAGTTTGAAGAACAGAATACATTTGTAAAGAAAAAACCCAAATGTAATTTGCAGACTATAGTGTTGCTGCTCAGAATGCAGCTAACCCTGCTACCATGGACATGGCAACAACAGCAAATCCAGACAGGCTCATCAAAGATCCGGAACAACCAACATCTGGAAGGTAAATACAAAAACATTTGTTTAAACATGATGAGAGCAACTAATTTTCTCAATAATTGAGGCCTAACCTTCAAATATTTTAAAGAATGAGTTTTAATTGACAGCATCTTTCTGTTTAGAACCTTAGTTACAGCTGTATAGAACCTTTAGTTAGGCCACACATGGAGTACAGTGTTCAATTCTGGTCGCCACACTACCAGAAGCTTTAGAGAGGGTGCAGAAGAGATTTACCAGGATGCTGCCTGGTATAACATAAGAACATAAGAACTAGGAGCAGGAGTAGGCCATCTGGCCCCTCGAGCCTGCTCCGCCATTCAATTAGATCATGGCTGATCTTTTGTGGACTCAGCTCCACTTTCCGGCCCGAACACCATAACCCTTAATCCCTTTATTCTTCAAAATACTATCTATCCTTACCTTAAAAACATGTAATGAAGGAGCCTCAACTGCTTCACTGGGCAAGGAATTCCATAGATTCACAACCCTTTGGGTGAAGAAGTTCCTCCTAAACTCAGTCCTAAATCTACTTCCCCTTATTTTGAGGCTATGCCCCCTAGTTCTGCTTTCACCCGCCAGTGGAAACAACCTGCCCGCATCTATCCTATCTATTCCCTTCATAATTTTAAATGTTTCTATAAGATCCCCCCTCATCCTTCTAAATTCCAATGAGTACAGTCCCAGTCTACTCAACCTCTCCTCATAATCCAACCCCTTCAGCTCTGGGATTAACCTAGTGAATCTCCTCTGCTCACCCTCCAGTGCCAGTACGTCCTTTCTCAAGTAAGGAGACCAAAACTGAACACAATACTCCAGGTGTGGCCTCACTAACACCTTATACAATTGCAACATAACCTCCCTAGTCTTAAACTCCATCCCTCTAGCAATGAAGGACAAAATTCCATTTGCCTTCTTAATCACCTGTTGCACTTGTAAACCAACCTTCTGTGACTCATGCACTAGCACACCCAAGTCTCTCTGCACAGCGGCATGCTTTAATGTTTTATCGTTTAAATAATAATCCCGTTTGCTGTTATTCCTACCAAAATGGATAACCTCACATTTGTCAACATTGTATTCCATCTGCCAGACCCGAGCCCATTCACTTAACCTATCCAAATCCCTCTGCAGACTTCCAGTATCCTCTGCACTTTTCGCTTTACCACTCATCTTAGTGTCATCTGCAAACTTGGACACATTGCCCTTGGTCCCCAACTCCAAATCATCTATGTAAATTGTGAACAATTGTGGGCCCAACACGGATCCCTGAGGGACACCACTAGCTACTGATTGCCAACCAGAGAAACACCCATTTATCCCCACTCTTTGCTTTCTATTAATTAACCAATCCTCTATCCATGGAGGGCATTAGCTATGAGGAGAGGTTGAATAAACTCAGTTTGTTCTCACTGGAATGACGGAGGTTGAGGGGCGACCTGATAGAGGTCTACAAAATTATGAGGGGCATAGACAGAGTGGATAGTCAGAGGATGGAAAATCTCAGCAAGTCTGGCAGCATCTGTAGGGAGAGAAAAGAGCTAATCTTTCGAGTCCGATGACTCTTTGTCAAAGCTAACAGACAGAGAGAGTGGGAAATATTTATACTGTGGAGTGAGAATTAAAGATGATCAGCCGCACCTCGACACATTTGTTTTCATTTTATTTTCACTGTCTTTTACCATTTCTTTATTTCTTAATATACATTTAATTCCCCCCCCCCCCCCCCCCCCCATCTTATCCACCTTTCCTGCACCTTTCTCCTCTTTGCCTCCCCCTTCCCCTCCCCCCACACCTACAGTTCATCCTCTGATGTTAGTTTCCCTGCTGTTTGACCTTTCACATCTTTTGTCCTGTCTGGGGACTGCCATTAACACTCTTTCCCCTTGGTTTCTGTGGCCATTAGCACCCAGTTTCCCCGGGTTTCTGTGGCTATGACTCATCTTTCATTCTCACTCCACAGTATAAATGTTTCCCACTCTCTCTGTCTGTTAGCTTTGACAAAGAGTCATTGGACTCGAAACATTAGCTCTTTTCTCTCCCTACAGATGCTGCAAGACTTGCTGAGATTTTCCAGCATTTTCCCTTTCGTTTCACATTCCAGCATCCGCAGTAATTTGCTTTTAAGCAGCAATTCAAGATTCCTTTGAATAATCTTTCTGCAATTTTGGAAATGAGTTATACCTGGATGATATTTGGGTACACATATTTATAAGTATTGTGGCGATAAATACTAAAAAGAGGAAGTTGGCTATCGTAAGCAGAAATCGAAAAGTTTGCACATACTGAAAACACAATATGCTGAAAAACAGAATGACACTAAGTCCAAATCCTTTCATCAGAATGTTAGGATGTTTGGTGAATGCTTCTATTAACTGATGTTGCACAACTGTCTGTAATCGTAACTGAAGGAAACCGGCAGCTTCAGATTATCTTCCTCCTGCACCCCGCCCCCCAAAACCCATTTCTCACATTGCCCAACTTTACTGCTCAAGGACCTCCTAGCAAATTGCAGTTTGCGAAGTGGAGAGTGGATAATCTGGTCGAGTTGAATTTCAGTTGGGCAGGTGAGATTAAGTTTAGCTCCACAAAATGGCTTGTATGTTTCTGGACTAGGCACGGGTATCTAAAAGCTTGAGGTAGTTCTGTTAAATCATCTACTGATTGCAAAACTGATGGTCCAGTGTAGCTGGTCATAGATTACTCAGATGGCCATCTCATTTCACTTTTATCTTTTCTTCATCTCCTTCCCCCATCCAGCAGCCAGTAATGCATTTGAGACCAGATGATTTTAATGCTCCAATATAGACCTCCCTAGCTCACAGCAGGCAGCATGTTGCTTAGTTCTGCTGAAGGATATGAATTAGTAATGAATACTCACAAATTGTTTCGGATCTCAAGTTCAGCCAATAAACTGCTCTGCTCTGAGCAACAGTCGCTCTGCAACAGAATATATTGACTTCAATATCAAACAGACAAAATTGAACAGCAGAAAAAGACCCCTGTACAACAAAGCTTACCCTACACGTCATCATAGACATAAGACCATGACCAAATACATGCTCCCCGCAGACGTGCAATATTTTGAGAATGGGGCACAAACCCCAAGGCAAATAGGGGAAAGCATTTTTCTCTGACAGCCTCCCAGGTAATTGAAACCAGTCCAGGCGATCATACAGATCAAGTGTTATGTTAATCCAATTATCTTCTGTATGATACGATCTCTGCCCAGATCAGGAACAAGTCAATTTCCTGCTTGGGGCAATGCAGAGAGTGCTTGGGGCAATGCAGAGTCATCACCCACTCTGCTAGCTGGCAAGGAATTCCAAAACCTCAGTACTCTCTGAGAAATGAAAATCCACCTAACAGCTAGCCCACGTGACATACTTTTCCAGTGTTTTGTATATTAATCCATGCTGGTTAACTCTTGCCAGGTGCCATTCTCTAGGCAGAGTCTTATCCAAGTGATTATTTCCACACTGTCTTGGGTTAACTTTACTCCAAAAGTGCATTTGCTTTGGGTAGCGTTCAGTTTGGGTAAAAGCTGGACTTCCCTGCTCACCTAAAGCATCTAGGATCTCAAATCTTCACTGGATGGAAGCCCAGAACAACAATGTGAACAGACAAGGTTTTGTGAAATTTCTCTGGTGGATCTGACTCTCAGTGTAAATCTCACAAGTTTGTTTGACCACCTCGGGTCATTTCTGGGTTTGATGATTTCAGGTTCAACCAGTAACAAAATACTCACAGAAAAACAACCGCTTTCTCAGTACAATTCACTGAAGTTGGGGGTGGTACCCAGGTGTAAACGGTGGTGTTGCTTTTATCGTTTGTGTTTGAGTGGGTAACTGCACTATCAGCTCTGTCGAAGCACTGTGACAAATGTAATGCAAGAAGTTAGCACACAGAATTATGAGAATTGGCCAGAATTAATTGAGATGTAGCTTCTTGCACCCAGCCCTGCTAGACCACATTTCCCCTTTCAACTCCAAAACATGATGGTCCTGTTAGTTGCTACAAGTGTAAACTGTTAACACGGCATTTGGGATCTTAGTAAACGATGGGGACACAAGACCATAAAGAAGAGCAGCAGGTCATACTTCATTCATACCTGCTCCTTTGATAAGGACATGGCTGAACTTTTAGATCAACTCCATTTTCCAGCCCTATCCCCATACTCCTCGATTCCCGTCGTGCTTGATTGAACATCCACAGCTCCCTGCACTAGGGAACTCCAACCATTCACAGACCTTTGAGTGAAAACATATTTCAGTCCTAAATAGCCAACCTCTTACCCTGAACCCATGCCCCCATAGTCCCAGACTCTCCAGCAGGGATAACAAGCTCACTACATTTACCCTGTCAATATGTTTCATCCCAAGTCTATTTAGTCTCTCATAGAACGGCAGAAATCTATAAATCTAATGATCCATAACTCCATGGCTTCTAAAGCAAGTATAGTCTTCCTTTTATAAAAAGACAAAAACTATTACAAAAGTAATATTCCAGGAATGGTTAAGTCAAAGTGCTATATAGTTGCAGCAAGATTTCCTTATTTTAATATTTTAACCTCCCTAAAATAATGGCTAGCATTCCACTTGCCATCCTAATAACTCACTGCACCCACGTGTTAGGGGCTGGTTTAGCTCACTGGGCTAAATCGCTGGCTTTTAAAGCAGACCATGCAGGCCAGCAGCACGGTTCGATTCCTGTACCAGTCTCCCCGGACAGGCACCGGAATGTGGCGACTAGGGGCTTTTCACAGTAACTTCATTTGAAGCCTACTCGTGACAATAAGCCATTTTCATTTCATTAAGTTTCTGTGATTGAAGTGATCTCAAGAAACGGCTGAAGGCACTGGATACTGCAAAGGCTATGGGCCCTAACAACATACCAGCTATAGAACGGAAGACTTGTGCTCCAGAACTTGCCGCTCCCCTAGCCAAGCTGTTCCAGTACAGCTACAAAACCGGCATTACCCGGTTAAGTAGGAAATTGCCCAGGTGTGTCCTGCACACAAAAGACAGGACAAATCCAACCCAGCCAATTACCGCTCTATCAGTCTACTCGATCATCCGCAAAGTGATGAAAAGTGTCATCAACAGTGGCATCAAAATTTAAAAGGTGGGACATGGTGCTGCTATCGCTGGTGGGCAGAGTGCAATCCGTCAAAATGACAGTTCTCCCGAGGTTCTTGTTCCTCTTCCAGTGCTTGCCCATCTTTATCCCTAGGGCCTTTTTTAAAAGGGTGACCAGCAGCATCATGGGATTTGTTTGGGCGCATGGCACCCCGAGGGTGAAGAGGGTCTTCTTGGAGCGGGGTAGAGATGGGGAGGGGGCTGGCGTTGCCCAACCTCTCGGGGTACTACTGGGCGGCCAACGTGTCGATGGTGCGTAAGTGGGTGATGGAGGGGGAGGGGGCAGCATGGAAACGGATGGAGAGAGCGTCCTGTGGGGATACAAGCCTGGGGGCCCTGGTAACGGCGCCGTGGCCGCTCCCTCCCACGAGGTATACCACGTGTCCGGTGGTGGTGGCTACCCTCAAGATTTGGGGGCAGTGGAGGCGACATAGGGGAGAAGTGGGGGGCTTGATGGAGGCTCCGTTAAGGGGGAACCATAGGTTCGTCCCGGGGAACATGGATGGGAGATTTCAGGGTTGGTACAGAGCGGGCATTAGACAGCTGAGGGACCTGTTTATCGACGGAAGGTTTGCAAGCCTGGGGGAGTTGGAGGAGAAATTTGAGCTCCCGCCGGGAAACATGTTTAGATATCTGCAGGTAAAGGCATTTGCTAGGCGGCAGGTGGAGGGATTCCCTGCGCTCCCCGCGAGGGGGGTGAGTGACAGGGTGCTCTCGGGGGTCTGGGTCGGGGAGGGGAAGATATCTGATATCTACAAGCTTATGCAGGAGGTGGAAGAGGCGTCAGTAGAGGAGCTGAAAACGAATTGGGAAAGGAGTAGTAGATAGTCAGTTGCATTTTCTGTCTGTTTAATTATAGTACTGTTCGTAATAAAAGGTTACTTGTGTTAAAGTTATAAACCTGGTGACTGCAGTTTATTGGCTCAGCCAAGGACCGCGGGTATTTGAAGTAAAATCTAATTTCACCTGTATTGCGACTCTGGATCAAATGGGGCTGGAATTGACCGGGCAGTGGCCCAGGGTGTTGTGACACAAGCATCACTTACTCAGCGATAACTGCTCACAGATTCAGTTTGAGTTCCACCAGGGTCACTCAGCTCCTGACCTCATTACAGCTTTGGTTCAAACATGGATGAGCGCAGCTCCAACAACACTCCAGAACTTCAACACCATCCAGGACAAAGCAGCCCCGCTTTGTGGATACCCCTTCCATAAACATTTACTCCCTCCACTACTGCCGATCAGCTGTGCACCATCTACAAGATGCACTGCAGTATCTCACCAAGGCTCTTCAGATAGCCCCTTCCAAACCCACAACACTACCATCTAGGACGAAGGCAGCTTTTACCTGGGAACCCCACCACCTGGAGGTTCCCCTCCAAGTCACTCACCACCCTAACTTGGAAATATATCGCCATTCCTTCACTACCGCTGTGTTCAAATCTTGGAACCGGGGGGGGGGGGGGGGGGGGGGGGGGAGAGAGAGAGAGAGAGAGACAGTGGCGCAATGGGTTAGCCCTGCTGCCTCAAGAGGTCCCAGGTTCGATCCCGGCTCTGGGTCACTGTCCTTGTGGAGTTTTCACATTATCCCCGTGTCTGCGTGGGTTTCACCCCCACAACCCAAAGCTGTGCAGGGTAGGTGGATTGGCCACGCTAAATTGCCCCTTTCTTGGAAAAAAATAATTGGGTACTCTAAATTATTTTTTTTTAAATCCTGGAACCCTCCCTAAGAGCACAGTGGATGTACCTACACCACAGGGATTGCAGGGGCTCAGGAAGGCAGCTCACCACCACCTTCTCAAGGGCAATTAGGGTGGGCAATAAACGCTGGACCAGCCAGCGACACCCACAGCCTGTGAACTATTAAAAAGACACCCAAATCCTTCTGAAGAGACCAACAGTCTAGCTCTTTACCCAATGAGATTTAAGGTGGAAGATTTGAGAAGGATGCAATGAAACCAGAGAGAAGGATATCGGTGAATTAGAATGAAATTGGGTACAGGAAAGGAAAGAATGAATTCAGAGAGAAAAAAAGACACTAACAATTGGCAACATCAATTCCAAAACTTTTAATTGAGCCCCTTCTGGGCCAGAGAGGTTGCTTGATGGTATTAACAAATGTTAAAAGGATGCGTGGGTTATTAATGAACAGACTGTGTGGGGCAACAACACTGATGGAGAGATGATAGGACAAGTTTGAACCTCGTTCTGGAGCTCCAGTTCTGAATTCCGTCTTTATATCGGGAGCGCCCCCTACTGAACCAACCCGCCCCCCCCCCCCCCCCCCCCCCCCCCCCCCCCATCCCAACTTGGCCGCTTTAAAAGGTAGTTACATCATAGATGGAACATTAATGTTACATAGGTCAGCCTGTTAATTAGCCCACGCATCCTTCCAAGGTGTAAAACACCAACATGACAAAATCTAAAGCGCAAATTCCTTTACGACAGAATTCGAAGGAAGTCTGATCATTATTCGACAACTTATAAAAGTATCAATATAAATGAAAACAAATTGCACCTACCCTGATTGTTTTCGTATCGGCTGGTGCTGTTTGCCATGTGCCAACTGCAGTGGTTCCATTGGGATATCGTGCCTCCAGTAAGATGCCTTTGTAGAATGGTCCATCCAGGTGCACTGAAAAGGAAAAGCAGATTGTGGGGGGTATTTTTAATTTATATTTTACTCTGCCAGATTTGTACAGAATTTTCTGTAAAATATTCACACGAGAAAAAAGAATTTAACACAAGTGTGTTAGGCGAAGAGATGAATGGGCACAAAGAAAACGTCATAGCCCAGAAGGCTATGGACTAAGTGCTGAATAGTTAGGTTCTCAAGGGCTAGCACAGGCACATTGGGCTGAAGGGCCTATTTCTTGCTGTAATGACTGTGCCTTCTGAATACCAATTTCCTGCCCTTGAAAAGCCTGTTAGAAGTCGTCATGAGGATTACTGGATCTAACACAAAACTGCACAGTGCCAGCTCTTTGAAGATCTGTCCAATTAACCCCACCCTCCTTAGCCCTATTGCTCTCAATTATTTATCTAATTATCTTTTACTTCCACCTACCTCATCAGACGGCACATTCCAGATCACAACAACTCGCTGTGCAAAAAAAAAAACAAATCTCCTCACCTTTGCTTCTTTTGCAAATGATCTTAGATCAACGATCTCTGGTTTCAACTACACTCTCAGCAGAAACGGCTCCTCTATCATCAACACTCCTAAATTAAAACTTTCAAATGGCACAATATGCCCACAACAGCTATCTCTCCATTTCAAACTGAGGCACCTCCACACTGTGTCCGGTCAATTCACCATCCAACATCACCCCCCCCCCCCCCCCCCATCTTTAAAACGTGGCTACATATTAATATATCATTTTCTTTGACTTTAACCTTCTATCATGTGTGTGCTGTGGCAACGCGGCTATCATCACAAACCTACAGCACAGATTTACAGCCCCAGACCAGCAAGGCACGAGCCAACCAGTAACTATCTGACAACCAGCCCATTAACCAGCCAGTAACTAACCAATCCCCGACCCACTAACCACAAAATAACTACCTGACCCCAGCACAATAACCAGACAGTAACTAACTGACACCTAACCCACTAACCAGGCAGTAACTCACTGACCCCCACCCCAATAACCAGACAGTAACTAACTGACACCCAGCCCACTAACCAGACAGTAACTCACTGACACCTAACCCACTAACCAGGCAGTAGCTCACTGACCCCTCGCCCAATAACCAGACAGTAACTAACTGACCACCAGCCCACTAACCAGGCAGTAACTCACTGACCCCAGCCCACTAACCCGGTAGTAACTAACTGACTCCCAGCCCACTAACCCGGCAGTAACTAACTGACTCCCAGCCCACTAACCAGGCAGTAACTAACTGACCACCAGCCCGCTAACCAGGCAGTAACTAACTGACCCCCAGCCCAATAACCAGACAGTAACTAACTGACTCCCAGCCCAATAACCAGACAGTAACTAACCAATCCCCAATCCACTAACCAGACAGTAACTCACTGACCCCCTGCCCTCTAAACAGGCAGTAACTCACTGACCCCCAGCCCAATAACCAGCCAGTAACTAACTGACCACCAGCCCACTAAACAGGCAGTAACTAACTGACCACCAGCCCAATAACCAGGCAGTAACTCACTGATCCCCAGCCCACTAATCTGGCAGTAACTAACTGATCCCCAGCCCAATAACCAGGCAGTAACTCACTGATCCCCAGCCCATTAACCAGCCAGTAACTAACTGACCCCAGCCCACTAACCAGGCAGTAACTCACTGACCCCCAGCCCACTAACCAGGCAGTAACTCACTGACCCCCAGCCCACTAACCAGGCAGTAACTCACTGACCCCAGCCCAATAACCAGGTAGTAACTAACTGACCACCAGCCCACTAACCAGCTAGTAACTAACTGACCACCAGCCCACTAACCAGGCAGTAACTCACTGACCCCCAGCCCACTAACCAGGCAGTAACTCACTGACCACCAGCCCACTAAACAGGCAGTAACTAACTGACCCCAGCCCAATAACCAGCCAGTAACTAACTGACCCCCAGCCCAATAACAAGACATGTAACTAACTGACCCCCAGCCCACTAACCAGACAGTAACTCATTAACCAGGCAGTAACTAACCAGACAGTAACTCACTAACCAGACAGTAACTCACTAACCAGACAGTAACTAACCAGTCCCCAGCCCACTAACCAGACAGTAACTCACTAACCAGACAGTAACTCACTGACCAGACAGTAACTCACTGACCCCCAGCTCACTAACCAGACAGTAACTCACTAACCAGGCAGTAACTAACCAGTCCCCAGCCCACTAACCAGACAGTAACTCACTAACCAGACAGTAACTCACTGACCAGACAGTAACTCACTGACCCCCAGCCCACTAACCAGGCAGTAACTCACTGACCCCAGCACACTAACCAGACAGTAACTCACTGACCACCAGCCCAATAACAAGACAGTAACTAACTGACCACCAGCCCAATAACAAGACAGTAACTCACTGACCCCGAGCCCAATAACCAGCCAGTAACTAACTGACCCCCAGCTCGATAACCAGGCAGTTACTCACTGATCCCCAGCCCACTAATCCGGCAGTAAATCACTGACCCCCAGCCCACTAACCAGACAGTAACTCACTGACCACCAGCCCACTAACCAGGTAGTAACTCACTGACCCCCAGCCCACTAACCAGACAGTAACTAACCAGTCCCCAGCCCACTAACCAGACAGTAACTCAATAACCAGAAAGTAACTCACTGACCAGACAGTAACTCACTGACCCCTAGCCCACTAAGCAGCCAGGAACTTACTAACCAGCCAGTAACTCACTGACCCCAGCTCACTAACCAGACAGTAACTCACTAACCAGGCAGTAACTAACCAGTCCCCAGCCCACTAACCAGACAGTAACTCACTAACCAGACAGTAACTCACTGACCCCAGCCCAATAACCAGCCAGTAACTAACTGCCCCCCAGCCCACTAACCAGACAGTAACTCACAAACCAGGCAGTAACTAACCAGTCCCCAGCCCAC
This sequence comes from Scyliorhinus canicula, assembly GCF_902713615.1. Classification (NCBI taxonomy): domain Eukaryota; kingdom Metazoa; phylum Chordata; class Chondrichthyes; order Carcharhiniformes; family Scyliorhinidae; genus Scyliorhinus; species Scyliorhinus canicula. The sequence goes on from NC_052159.1 coordinate 158,040,845, forward strand.
TAACCAGACAGTAACTCACTAACCAGACAGTAACTCACTGAACCCAAGCCCAATAACCAGCCAGTAACTAACTGACCCTCAGCCCACTAACCAGACAGTAACTCACTGACCACCAGCCCAATAACCAGACAGTAACTAACTGACCCCCAGCCCACTAGCCAGACAGTAACTCACTAACCAGGCAGTAACTAACCAGTCCCCAGCCCACTAACCAGACAGTAACTCACTAACCAGACAGTAACTCACTGACCAGACAGTAACTCACTGACCCCAGCTCACTAACCAGAGAGTAACTCACTAACCAGGCACTAACTAACCAGTTCCCAGCCCACTAACCAGACAGTAACTCACTAACCAGACAGTAACTCACTGACCAGACAGTAACTCACTGACCCAAGCTCACTAACCAGACAGTAACTCACTAACCAGGCAGTAACTAACCAGTCCCCAGCCCACTAACCAGACAGTAACTCACTGACCAGACAGTAACTCACTGACTCCAGCTCACTAACCAGACAGTAACTCACTAACCAGGCAGTAACTAACCAGTCCCTAGGCCACTAACAGACAGTAACTCACTAACCAGACAGTAACTCACTGACCAGACAGTAACTCACTGACCCCCAGCCCACTAACCAGGCAGTAACTCACTGACCCCCAGCCCACTATCCAGACAGTAACTCACTGACCCCCAGCCCACTAACCAGGTAGTAACTCACTGACCCCCAGCCCACTAACCAGACAGTAACTCACTGACCCCAGCTCACTAACCAGACAGTAACTCACTGACCCAAGCTCACTAACCAGACAGTAACTCACTGACCAGATAGTAACTCACTGACCCCAGCTCACTAACCAGACAGTAACTCACTGACCCCAGCTCACTAACCAGACAGTAACTCACTAACCAGGCAGTAACTAACCTGTCCCGAGCCCACTAACCAGACAGTAACTCACTAACCAGACAGTAACTCACTGACCAGACAGTAACTCACTGACCCCCAGCCCACTAACCAGGCAGTAACTCACTGACCCCAGCTCACTAACCAGACAGTAACTCACTGACCCCAGCTCACTAACCAGACAGTAACTCACTGACCCCCAGCTCACTAACCAGACAGTAACTCACTGACCCCAGCTCACTAACCGGACAGTAACTCACTGACCCCAGCTCACTAACCAGACAGTAACTCACTGACCCCAGCTCACTAACCAGACAGTAACTCACTGACCAGACAGTAACTCACTGACCCCAGCTCACTAACCAGACAGTAACTCACTGACCCCAGCTCACTAACCAGACAGTAACTCACTGACCCCCAGCCCACTAACCAGACAGTAACTCACTGACCCCCAGCTCACTAACCAGACAGTAACTCACTGACCCCAGCTCACTAACCAGACAGTTACCCCAGCTCATTAACCAGACAGTAACTCACTGACCAGACAGTAACTCACTGACCCCAGCTCACTAACCAGACAGTAACCCCAGCTCACTAACCAGACAGTAACTCACTGACCAGACAGTAACTCACTGACCCCAGCTCACTAACCAGACAGTAACTCACTGACCAGACAGTAACTCACTGACCCCAGCTCACTAACCAGACAGTAACCCCAGCTCACTAACCAGACAGTAACTCACTGACCCCAGCTCACTAACCAGACAGTAACCCCAGCTCACTAACCAGGCAGTAACTCACTGATCAGACAGTAACTCACTGACCCCAGCTCACTAACCAGACAGTAACTCACTAACCAGACAGCAACTCACTGAGCCCAGCTCACTAACCAGACAGTAACTCACTGACCCCCAGGAGGTTACTAGCTCCCCCGCTCCTACCTTGGACGTTTGGCTTGAGGTTCTGGGTCTGGATGGAATGAGGGTTTGGTCCGGGCTGAGGGGAGATGTTGTTGTGTTGCGGAGCCATCGAGCCGCAGGCACCGAGCGGAGCGCCGTTGGGCAAGGCTGCGGCTGGCGGCCACTCAGCAGCCAACAGGCCGAAGACAAGGAGGACAAGTTGCGGCTTCTCCATCTCGGCAGCTTTGAGCAGCGCGGCCGCTCCCAGCTTCTTATAGGAAGCAGCAGGTGGGGCCAACACCCAGATACAGGGACAGGCAATATTCACCACTCCCACTCTAAACTGAGACTTAACCAATTATAATTCAGGAAGCTCCCTCCTTAAGACATCTTCACAACGCGCAACCTCCACTTAGCTCCTTCCCTCGAACAGCAGAGTTGAATTGGAATAGCGCCTTTTTGAAATTTGTTGCAGTGTGGTCAATCTGCACACAGCAAACTCCCGCCAACAGCAATGTGTTGTGATGTGAGGTGTCTTTAGGGTCTTTCACAGTAACTTCACTGCAGTGTTAATGGAAGTCTACTTGTGGCAATAATAAAGATTATTATTGTAACAATAAAGTGGCAAATGGTTCAGACCCATTACACACCCCTTTAACTCTAACCAGATTAGAGAAAATGAAATGAAATGAAAATTGCTTATTGTCACCAGTAGGCTTCAAATGAAGTTACTGTGCAAAGCCCCTAGTCGCCACATTCCAGCACCTGATACGGGAATTGAACCGTGCTGTTGGACTGCCTTGGTCTGCTTCCAAAGCCAGGTGATTTAGCCCAGTGTGTTAAACAGCCCCTGAGAGGGTGAAGGGCTGAGAGGGACAGAAAAGGCACAATGGGAGAAAGGGGAAAGTAATCAGAGAGAAAGGGAGGCTGGGAGAAGAGGGAATGGTCAAGAGGAAAGGTGATAGAAAGAGGGAAGGAGGGAGAACAAAGAGAGAGAGGAAAATGGTGAGGGAGGGGGCAATCAGGGAGGGGGAGGATTGAGAGAGGGGAAACAGTGAGGGGGGGTCAGAAGAGCTGAGAGAGAAAGTAGGTGATAAAGGGAGAGGGTCTGATGAGAATCAGAGGGTGCTGAGAGAGGGCAGCTGGTAGTGAGGGACTGAGGGTAGGAGGGACTGAGGCAGCTGGCAGTGAGAGACTGAGGGCAGTGAGGGACTGAGGGCAGCTGGTAGTGAGGGACTGAGGGCAGTGAGGGACTGAGGGCAGCTGGCAGTGAGGGACTGAGGGCAGCTGGTAGTGAGGGACTGAGGGCAGCTGGTAGTGAGGGACTGAGGGCAGCTGGTAGTGAGGGACTGAGGGCAGCTGGTAGTGAGGGACTGAGGGCAGCTGGTAGTGAGGGACTGAGGGCAACTGGTAGTGAGGGACTGAGGGCAGCTGGTAGTGAGGGACTGAGGGCAGCTGGTAGTGAGGGACTGAGGGCAGGTGATAGAGAGATGCGGCTGCGAATGGAGCCCTTACCCACTGAACCCACAGAGTCAATAAAAACTGGGATTAATTGGATCTCTTTTAAAACACAGACACAATGGGCTGAATGGCCACATAATATGAGAGCTTAGTTAGAACAGAGAGATTTGCACAATGGGAAATCTTAATCAACAATTTGTGCGGGAAGAAAGTCAATAGACTGGATGACCGGCTCCTATATTTTGTCCCATTTGATTTAGTGATTGGATAAGTAAGCAGGGCGATGACATCAAACCTGCTTCACCAATCTGCTCCTGTAATGAGTTCAGTGTTAGAACAAAAGGAAAGTATTTCATTTCTATAGCGCCTTTCATGGCTCCTGGATGTCTGCCACCAATTAAACACTTTTATAACTGGTGTAAAGCAGATTATGTGACATCAGATTTGTGAAGAGCAAGAACCCATAAACAGTGCTATAACAATAATCATATTTTCTGTTTCCGTGAGGTTGAGGAATAAATATTGCCGAGTACATGAGGGAGAATTGCCCCACTTTTCTTAGCTTTTAAATCCACTTGAGAGGGTCGACAGGGCCTTCATTTAATATATCTGAAAGCTGACACCTACAGCAGTACGGCGCTCCCTCAGTACTGCACTGGGAGGGTTCAAATTGCTGGGGTTGGGATTTGAACCCCTGGCCCCACTGATCCAGCAATAGCTGATGACTGGGTTCTTTGTCTAAAAAAGAAAAGCATTGTGCAATTTTCAATGTACCAATGGAGGGAAATGTCACATTATTTTGGCTGGTTTTCTGATGATTGATGCAGAGATGACTTGGCAGAAAAATAAAAATAAAAAATATTTTTAAAATGACTGTGCAATTTTTCACAATGTGGAAGGGACTGACGCAAAAATAAGATAATTGCGTTGTTGAAATTTTAAGGAAGTTATTATCTATAATAATCTTTATTAGTGTCATAAGTAGGCTTGCATTAACACTGCAATGATGTTACTGTGGAAAGCCCCTTCCACATTCCGGCGCCTGTTCGGGTACACAGAGGGAGAATTCCGATTGTCCAAATCACCTAACAAGCACGTCTTTCGAGACTTGTGGGAGGAAACCGGAGCACCCGGAGGAAACCCACGCAAACTCCGCACAGACAGTGACCCAAGCCGGGAATCAAACCTGGGACCCTGGAGCTGTGAAGCAACAGTGCTAACCACTATGCTGCCATGCCGCCCAATCTGGGCTAATTATTCATTCTAATTTAGCAACAATGAGGCAGGTGATACTGACACTAGGGCGGATCTCTAAGTTATACCAGGCTCACCACTGAGATGAATTATTTAAAAAAACAGACAGAAACCATGATACAAATTTTTAATGAAGTGATCAGACGGCTTTCCCGTAACTGGCCAGCTAGTCATCCATCAACAGCCAGCGGGAGTGGAAGTGACCGGGTCCTGGCCTGGATTCGAAAGCTGAATTTCTCTAGCTTGGTGGGGTGGGTAAAGGTAGGTTTGTGGAGATGGGATAATCTTCCTCTGCCGTTGGTGGGCCAGGTACAGACGGTGAAGATTAACATTCTACCGCTGTCTTTTGTTATTATTTGAAAAAAAATGAAATGAAAATCGCTTGTCACGAGTAGGCTTCAATGAAGTTACTGTGAAAAGCCCCTAGTTGCCATATTCCGGCGCCTGTTCGGGGAGGCTGGTATGGGAATTGAACCGTGCTGCTGGCCTGCCTTGGTCTGCTTTAAAAGCCAGCGATTTAGCCCAGTGTGCTAAACCACCCCTTTTATTTCAGTGCCTTCCGGTCTTGTTGCCGAAGGAGTTTTTCAAGGGGCTGGACCGGGTGGGTGATCTCGTTAGTCTGGGTGGAGAAGGTGACCAGGGTAAGGGAGGTAGTGCTGCAGAGGGGACGGCAGTCAGGGGGTGGGGGGGTTACGCCTCCCGAATCTGATGTACTATTATTGGATGGCGAATGCAGAGAAGTTTCAGGGATAGAATAGGGAGGTGGGGGTCATGTGGGTAAGGATGGAGGTGGGCTCATGTAGGGGATCGGGGTTGCGGGAGATGGCAACAGCGCTGCTCCCGCTGGCTCCAGTGAAGTATTCGGTGAGTCCAATGGTGGTGGCCACTCTGAAGATTTGGAGTTAATTCGGCAACAACTCAGGTTGGGAGCGGGGTCAGGGGGGATGCTGATCAAGGGAAATCACAGATTTGAGCCAGGGAGGATGGACGTGAAGTTCAGGGGATGGGAGGAGAGGGGGAATTAGGGAGATGAAGGATCTGTTTCTGGGAGGGCAGTTTGTGAGATTGGAGGAGTTTGGGTTGGCACGGGAGAGTTTCTGGGACATGCTGGTGCGGGAATTTGCGAGGAAGACCTTTCCGATAGCACCTGTCCCCTCGTTGCTGGAGGGGGTGCTGACAGTGGAGAGAGGGGATTATCCCGGTGATATACAGGAGGATTTTGGAGGTAGATAAGGTGTCTATGGAGGGCATGAAGGCTAAGACGGAGAAGGATTTGGGGGTGGTGTTGGAGGAGGGATTGCAGTGTGAGATGCTGCGGAGGGTGAATGCCGTGACCTCGTGTGCGAGGCTGGGGCTGATACAGTTGATGGTTGTGTACAGGGCGGACCTGACAAAGTCAAGGTGGTTTGAGGGGGTGGGGGATATCTGTGAGTGATGTGGGAGGGGCCCTGCAAATACAGTGCATATGTTCAGGTCCTGTGCGAAGCTGGAGAGGTTTTGGAAGACCGTGTTCAACACCATTTTGCGGTTTTACACGTAGCTGTGGAGCCCGATCCCCTGGAAGCCGTATTCAGGGTGTCGGACTGGCCATAGTTGCAGGTGGGTGCAGATGTCTTAGCCTTCGCCTCGCTGAATGATGGTAGGCGGGGCTTGTTGAGGTGGAGATCAGCTTCTCCACCCTGTGCCTTGACGTGGTGGAAGGACCTGCTGGAGTTTCTGACCCCGGAGAAGGTGAAATTTGCTCTAAGGGGACCAAGCGATGGGTTCTCCAAAAGTTGGGGTTTGCTCCTGCTGCATTTTGGAGAGTTGATTACTGTTGACTGCTGAGGGAGGGGGAAGATTTGGGTGGTATATTTAATGTGCGGGTGGGTTTATGGTTGTTGTAAAATATCAAAAGTTGAAAATCTGGATTTAAAATACTTTTAAAATACCTGTTTTTTATCACGTTAGCACAGTGGTTAGCACAGTTGCGTCACAGCTCCAGGGTCCCAGGTTCGATTCTGACTTGGGTCGCTATCTGTGCGGAGTTTGCACATCCTCCCCGTCTGTGCGTGGGTTTCCTACGGATGCTCCAGTTTCCTCCCACAATCCAAAGATGTGCAGGTTAGGTGGATTGGCCGTGATAAATTGTCCTTAGTGTCCAAAAATGGTAGGTGGGATTACTGGGTTATGGTGATAGGGTGGAGGCGTGGGCTTAGGTAGGATGCTCTTTCCAAGAGCTGGTGCAGATTCAATGGGCTGAATGGCCCCCTTCTGCATTGTAAATTCTATGATGTTCTGTGATCAGTGTGTTAGCATGGATTGAGGACAGATTAGCAGACATGAAACAAAGAATTCGAATAATAAGACCATAAAGTTTAAATTGCCATAGTCCCAGATGATCACAGGTTGCTTTCCCCTTTGCGGGGTGTAGTGATAGCATTATTGTGTTGTAATTCACAGACTGACCACTAGGAGTCTCATTAATATATAGGTGAATGTTAGAGTCAGGTGACCTCAGACTGACTGGGAAGCTGGGAGAGAGGTTGCATGTGCATGTTCATATTGTTATTCATCTGTTGCGTTGTATAGGTGGGAAACTCCCCAAAAAAGGCAGGAAATTTCCCGCAGCTCCTCACACCAACAAACAGGTTAAAGATCAGAGCAAAGTATTTCTGTGTAAACTATATGGTCAAAGGCACAAATTAAGGCAGTGTCCAGCGTTTGCCAAGATTTGTTCCAGATGCAAATGAAAAAATTACTTTGGTGAGAATTGTTACTCTAAGCTCAACCACAGATCAATCAGCACATTGGAAGACACAGTCGCCAGTGATGAAACATCATTGTTTGTTGGAGTAATAACAGAGAAGAATAATTTTTTGGAGACATCAAAATATTCTCCAGCACTTAAAAAAATGAAAACTGATCCTTCATTTAAAATAAATGGTTCATGAGGACAAATGGCTGCTACCACCTGAAGTGAACAGTACAGTGGTCCAATTAACGTTAGACACTGGTGCCAAAGCCAATTCAATCAGCAAGACTGATTTAAAAAATATAAAAATTCAACCAATTAGAAGAAATCACAAAATATCTCTGAGAGATTATAATGGTTCAAGCATTAAATGTTATAGTGCTTGTGACCGGAGTGTGGTGGTGAAGAACACAGTTTATTCTATCATGTATTGTATCTGATTCATTATTAGGTGATCAGTGCTGTGAAGATTTAGGTCCAGTGTAATTGGTATACAGCATCACAAGGGATTGGATCAACATTCCGACGATTCTGAGAACATTATCAGCAAATTCAGTGATGTGTTCACTGATTTGAGTGCACTGCCATTCACCAACAAGATACAATTTGAAGAAGATGCATTATCTACAGCACCGATACAAACTATTAGCAGTGAAATTGCTGAAGGTGTAGATCTGCATGTCAATCTCATTTCTACCCATATCAGATACAAAACCACAATTATCAAGACGATACAGAACCGACCAATGGGGTAAATTTCATGGTATGTGTGAAACAAAAAAATGGTGATGCTCGAATAGGCATGAATCCCAAAGATCTTAACGAAAAAGTGTAAATATTGTAAAAACAATCATTACAGAAAGTAATGGACAGCCAATCTGATCACATTACAAATTGTTACCACTGCCACATGGTAGCTTGCCAGCAGAGTTACTCAAGAATAGATGGTTGCGCAGCACACTTCCATATTTTGAAAACGAGAAGAATTCAGTGGCACTGCAGGAAATGCAAAACATTAAAGCAAAACAAAAGCAGTTCTGCCAGCATGGTAGCATTGTGGTTAACACTGCAATGAGGTTACTGTGAAAAGCCCCTAGTCACCACACTCCGGTGCCTGTTCGGGTACACTGAGGGAGAATTCAGAATGTCCAATTCACCTAACAGCACGTCTTTTGGGATTTGTGGGAGGAAACCGGAGCACCCGGAGGAAACCCACGCAAACACGGGGAGAACGTGCAGACTCCGCACAGACAGTGACTCAGCCGGGAATCGAACCTGGGACCCTGGAATTCCAAGATTATGGCTGTGTTTGGGGAACTCCCGAGACACGGCGATAGCCTGGGAATTCCCCAGACACAGCGATAACCTGGAGTGTCCCCCCCCCCCGGTGCCCTCTGACCCCAGCCGACCCATCAGCTGTATGGGCACGCTCCAACACAATCCAGGCAAATGCGAGGTGATGCATTTTGGAAGATCAAATTCAAGAGAGGACTATATGGTCAATGGAAGAGTCCTGGGGTAAATTGATGTGCAGAGAGATCTGGGAGTTCAGGTCCATTGTACCCTGAGGGTGGCAACGCAGGCCGATAGAGTGGTCAAGAAGGCATACAGCATGCTTGCCTTCATCGGAAGGGGTATTGAGTACAAGAGTCGGCAGGTCATGTTACAGTTGTGTAGGACTTTGGTTAGGCCACATTTAGAATACTGCGTGCAGTTCTGGTCGCCACATTACCAGAAGGATGTGGATTCTTTGAGAGGGTGCAGAGGAGGTTCACCAGGATGTTGCCTGGTATGGAGGGTGCTAGCTATGAAGAAAGGCTGAGTAGATTAGGATTGTTTTCGCTGGAAAGACGGAGGTTGAGGGGAGACCTGATTGAGGTCTACAAAATTATGAGAGGTATGGACAGGGTGGATAGCAACAAGCTTTTTCCAAGAGTGGGGATGTCAATAACAAGGGGTCACGATTGCAAGGTGAGAGGGGGAAAGTTTAAGGGAGATGTGTGTGGAAAGGTTTTTACACAGAGGGCGGTGGGTGCCTGGAACGCTTTACCAGAGAAGGTGGTAGAGGGGGGCACGATAGCATCATTTAAGATGCATCTGGACAGATATATGAACGGGCGGGGAACAGAGGGAAGTAGATCCTTGGAAAATAGGCAACAGGTTTAGATAAAGGATCTGGATCGGCGCAGGCTGGGAGGGCCAAAGGGCCTGTTCCTGTGCTGTAATTTTCTTTGTTCTTTGTATGCAGGTCGTCTTGTGTCTTAGTGAAGAGGCTCCTGGGACATCACGGACATCGTATCCGGTCCAGCAGGTGGAGGTCGGAGCAGCCGAGGGGCCAGATGGTCGTAGGGCAGCCTGGCCCCAGGAACCAGCTGCTGCCCAATCGGGTCCCGGGCTCCTAGAACATACAGCCACAGTGCAGATGCAGGAAGAGTCCCAGGGACCACAAGAAGGGATGATGGTGAGAATCCAGCAGGCACAGGTGGAGGAGTCCATCCGCATGCAGGAGCAGGGGGTGGTGCCGGTCATGCGTGCCACCCAGGCCCACACCGCACGGGTGGCGTCTGCGGTGGAGGCATTGGGGGCAGTCACTCCACGCCATTTATGACCTCCTCTCTCTCTCGCTCAGCAGCCACAACACCAGGTTCACAATTTTTGAGACCACGAGTGAACGACAGCGTCGGGAACTCGGCCCATCGGAGGCGCTGAATCTCGGCGGCCGTGGTGAATAGGGTATCAGTCCCGCTAATGATATGCCGACTGTAATTTAACCCCTCACGGCGAGCATCGCATTTAAGTCATTTTCAGGTGCCGGAACATTCTGACTTGGCATCAAACCGGCCCCTGCCCCGATTTTGGAAACTATTTTCCGCCCATTAGCGTTTTGCGATTTTGACGTCGGCAAGTGGAGAATCCAGCCCTTAGTCTCAGAAACAGAGACTCCAGCCCTTAGTCACAGAAACAGAGACTCCTGCCCTTAGTCACAGAAACAGAGAATCCTGCCCTTAGTCACAGAAACAGAGACTCCAGCCCTTAGTCACAGAAACAGAGAATCCTGCCCTTAGTCTCAGAAACAGAGACTCCAGCCCTTAGTCACAGAAACAGAGAATCCAGCCCTTAGTCACAGAAACAGAGACTCCAGCCCTTAGTCACAGAAACAGAGACTCCAGCCCTTAGTCACAGAAACAGACAATCCTGCCCTTAGTCACAGAAACAGAGACTCCAGCCCTTAGTCCAGCAGAGGGCAGCAGAGAACCAGCAGAGGGCAGCAGAGCAGAGCTACTGATCAGCTGTTCTGGGGAAATTTGCATACGTGCAGTGCGGTCAGCCTAAGTTGAAGGTGAACCTGCGAAGAAGACCCAAGGAGTTTGAGTAAAGGCAAGGAACCAGCAGAGGGCAGCAGAGCAGAGCTACTGATCAGCTGTTCTGGGGAAATTTGCATACGTGCAGTGCGGTCAGCCTAAGTTGAAGGTGGTTTGTGGAGGGGCTGTTGGCAAGTGACAGTTAAACCCGAAACACTTTGTGAGTGTTTCCCACCCTACCTCCTCCTCTAACCAACCCCCCCACCCCACGGTGTTTGGGAAGCGGGAGCAGGGGCCTGTCGTGAAGGTGAGTGAGTGCCTTTAAATTTGCTTACCTTTCAGCAGGATCAGGGTTTGAGGTAATATCAGGTAAGCTCTTCCTTTCTTTTTCTTTTTCTTGTTTTTTTTTTTTTAATCTAGAGGGGATGTCAGGGAAGGCAGTACAATGCTCCTCCTGCAGAATGTTTGAGGTGAGGGACGCCGTCAGTGTCCCTGCTGATTTCATCTGTGGGAAGTGCACCCAACTCCAGCTCCTCAAAAACCGTGTTAGGGACCTGGAGCTTGAGCTGGATGAACTTCGGATCATTCGGGAGGCAGAGGGGGTCATAGATAGGAGCTTCAGGGAAGTAGTTACACCAAAGACTGGAGATAGATGGGTAACTGTAAGAGGGACTGGGAAGAAGCAGTCAGTGCAGGGACCCCCTGCGGTCGTTCCCCTGAGTAACAAGTATACCGTTTTGGATACTTGTGGGGGGGACGACTTACCAGGGGCAAGCCATGGGGTACGGGCCTCTGGCACGGAGTCTGTCCCTGTTGCTCAGAAGGGAAGGGGGGAAAGGAGTAGAACATTAGTAATTGGGGACTCAATAGTCAGGGGCACAGATAGGAGATTTTGTGGGAGCGAGAGAGACTCACGTTTGGTATGTTGCCTCCCAGGTGCAAGGGTACGTGATGTCTCGGATCGTGTTTTCCGGGTCCTTAAGGGGGAGGGGGAGCAGCCCCAAGTCGTAGTCCACATTGGCACTAACGACATAGGTAGGAAAGGGGACAAGGATGTCAGGCAGGCCTTTAGGGAGCTAGGATGGAAGCTCAGAGCGAGAACAAACAGAGTTGTTATCTCTGGGTTGTTGCCCGTGCCACGTGATAGTGAGATGAGGAACAGGGAGAGAGAGCAATTAAACACGTGGCTACAGGGATGGTGCAGGCGGGAGGGATTCAGATTTCTGGATAACTGGGGCTCTTTCTGGGGAAGGTGGGACCTCTTTAGACAGGATGGTCTACATCTGAACCTGAGGGGCACCAATATCCTGGGGGGGAGATTTGTTAGTACTCTTTGGGGGGGTTTAAACTAATTCAGCAGGGGCATGGGAACCTGGATTGTAGTTTTGGGGTGCGAGAGATTGAGAGTAGAGAGGTCAGGAGCACAGTTTTGACTTCGCAGGAGGGCGGCAGTGTTCAGGTCTGTGGTTTGAAGTGTGTCTATTTCAATGCCAGGAGTATACGAAATAAGGTAGGGGAACTGGCAGCATGGGTTGGTTCCTGGGACTTCGATGTTGTGGCCATTTCGGAGACATGGATAGAGCAGGGACAGGAATGGTTGTTGCAGGTTCCGGGGTTTAGGTGCTTTAGTAAGGTCAGAGAAGGGGGCAAAAGAGGGGGAGGTGTGGCGCTGCTAGTCAAGGACAGTATTACGGTGGTAGAAAGGATGCAAGATGGGGACTCTTCTTCCGAGGTAGTATGGGCTGAGGTTAGAAACAGGAAAGGAGAGGTCACCCTGTTGGGAGTTTTCTATAGGCCACCTAATAGTTCTAGAGATGTAGAGGAAAGGATGGCGAAGATGATTCTGGAAAAGAGCGAAAGTAACAGGGTAGTTGTTATGGGAGACTTTAACTTTCCTAATATTGACTGGAAAAGATATAGTTCGAGTACATTGGATGGGTCGTTCTTTGTACAATGTGTGCAGGAGGGTTTTCTGACACAATATGTTGACAGGCCAACAAGAGGTGAGGCCACTTTGGATTTGGTTTTGGGTAATGAACCAGGCCAGGTGTTAGATCTGGAGGTAGGTGAACACTTTGGAGACAGTGACCACAATTCGGTGACCTTTACGTTAGTGATGGAAAGGGATAAGTATACCCCGCAGAGCAAGAGTTATAGCTGGGGGAAGGGCAATTATGATGCCATTAGACATGACTTAGGATGTGTTGGTTGGAGAAGTAGGCTGCAAGGGTTGGGCACACTGGATATGTGGAGCTTGTTCAAGGAACAGCTATTGCATGTTCTTGATAAGTACGTACCAGTCAGGCAGGGAGGAAGGGGTCGAGCGAGGGAACCGTGGTTTACCAAAGAAGTGGAATCTCTTGTTAAGAGGAAGAAGGAGGCCTATGTGAAGATGAGGCGTGAAGTTTCAGTTGGGGCGCTTGATAGTTACAAGGAAGCGAGGAAGGATCTAAAGAGAGAGCTGAGACGAGCAAGGAGGGGACATGAGAAGTCTTTGGCAGGTAGGATCAAGGAAAACCCAAAAGCTTTCTATAGGTATGTCAGGAATAAAAGAATGACTAGGGTAAGAGTAGGGCCAGTCAAGGACAGTGGTGGGAAGTTGTGTGTGGAGGCTGAGGAGATAAGCGAGATACTAAATGAATACTTTTCGTCAGTATTCACTCAAGAAAAAGATAATATTGAGGAGGAGAATGCTGAGACCCAGGCTATTAGAATAGATGGCATTGAGGTGCGTAGGGAAGAAGTGTTGGCAATTCTGGACAAGGTGAAAATAGATAAGTCCCCGGGGCCGGATGGGATTTATCCTAGGATTCTCTGGGAAGCCAGGGAAGAGATTGCTGAGCCTTTGGCTTTGATTTTTAGGTCATCATTGGCTACAGGAATAGTGCCAGAGGACTGGAGGATAGCAAATGTGGTCCCTTTGTTCAAGAAGGGGAGTAGAGATAACCCCGGTAACTATAGGCCGGTGAGCCTAACGTCTGTGGTGGGTAAAGTCTTGGAGAGGATTATAAAAGATACGATTTATAATCATCTAGATAGGAATAATATGATTAGGGATAGTCAGCATGGTTTTGTGAAGGGTAGGTCATGCCTCACAAACCTTATCGAGTTCTTTGAGAAGGTGACTGAACAGGTAGACGAGGGTAGAGCAGTTGATGTGGTGTATATGGATTTCAGTAAAGCGTTTGATAAGGTTCCCCACGGTCGACTATTGCAGAAAATACGGAGGCTGGGGATTGAGGGTGATTTAGAGATGTGGATCAGAAATTGGCTAGTTGAAAGAAGACAGAGAGTGGTAGTTGATGGGAAATGTTCAGAATGGAGTTCAGTTACGAGTGGCGTACCACAAGGATCTGTTCTGGGGCCGTTGCTGTTTGTCATTTTTATAAATGACCTAGAGGAGGGCGCAGAAGGATGGGTGAGTAAATTTGCAGACGACACTAAAGTCGGTGGAGTTGTAGACAGTGCGGAAGGATGTTGCAGGTTACAGAGGGACATAGATAAGCTGCAGAGCTGGGCTGAGAGGTGGCAAATGGAGTTTAATGTGGAGAAGTGTGAGGTGATTCACTTTGGAAAGAATAACAGGAATGCGGAATATTTGGCTAATGGTAAAATTCTTGGTAGTGTGGATGAGCAGAGGGATCTCGGTGTCCATGTACATAGATCCCTGAAAGTTGCCACCCAGGTTGATAGGGTTGTGAAGAAGGCCTATGGTGTGTTGGCCTTTATTGGTAGAGGGATTGAGTTCCGGAGCCATGAGGTCATGATGCAGCTGTACCAAACTCTGGTACGGCCGCATTTGGAGTATTGCGTACAGTTCTGGTCGCCTCATTATAGGAAGGACGTGGAAGCTTTGGAACGGGTGCAGAGGAGATTTACCAGGATGTTGCCTGGTATGGAGGGAAAATCTTATGAGGAAAGGCTGATGGACTTGAGGTTGTTTTCGTTAGAGAGAAGAAGGTTAAGAGGTGACTTAATAGAGGCATACAAAATGATCAGAGGGTTAGATAGGGTGGACAGCAAGAGCCTTCTCCCGCGGATGGAGGTGGCTAGCACGAGGGGACATAGCCTCAAATTGAGGGGTAATAGATATAGGACAGAGGTCAGAGGTGGGTTTTTTACGCAAAGAGTGGTGAGGCCGTGGAATGCCCTACCTGCAACAGTAGTGAACTCGCCAACATTGAGGGCATTTAAAAATTTATTGGATAAGCATATGGATGATAAGGGCATAGTGTAGGTTAGATGGCCTTTAGTTTTTTTTTCCATGTCGGTGCAACATCGAGGGCCGAAGGGCCTGTACTGCGCTGTATCGTTCTATGTTCTAGTCACAGAAACAGAGAATCCAGCCCTTAGTCACAGAAACAGAGACTCCTGCCCTTAGTCACAGAAACAGAGAATCCAGCCCTTAGTCACAGAAACAGAGAATCTTGCCCTTAGTCACAGAAACAGAGACTCCAGCCCTTAGTCACAGAAACAGAGAATCCTGCCCTTAGTCACAGAAACAGAGACTCCAGCCCTTAGTCACAGAAACAGAGACTCCAGCCCTTAGTCACAGAAACAGAGAATCCAGCCCTTAGTCACAGAAACAGAGACTCCTGCCCTTAGTCACAGAAACAGAGACTCCTGCCCTTAGTCACAGAAACAGAGAATCTTGCCCTTAGTCACAGAAACAGAGAATCCTGCCCTTAGTCACAGAAACAGAGACTCCAGCCCTTAGTCACAGAAACAGAGAATCCTGCCCTTAGTCACAGAAACAGAGAATCTTGCCCTTAGTCACAGAAACAGAGACTCCAGCCCTTAGTCACAGAAACAGAGACTCCAGCCCTTAGTCACAGAAACAGAGAATCCTGCCCTTAGTCTCAGAAACAGAGACTCCAGCCCTTAGTCACAGAAACAGAGACTCCTGCCCTTAGTCACAGAAACAGAGAATCCTGCCCTTAGTCACAGAAACAGAGACTCCAGCCCTTAGTCACAGAAACAGAGAATCCTGCCCTTAGTCACAGAAACAGAGAATCCAGCCCTTAGTCTCAGAAACAGAGACTCCAGCCCTTAGTCACAGAAACAGAGACTCCTGCCCTTAGTCACAGAAACAGAGACTCCAGCCCTTAGTCACAGAAACAGAGAATCCTGCCCTTAGTCACAGAAACAGAGACTCCTGCCCTTAGTCACAGAAACAGAGAATCCAGCCCTTAGTCACAGAAACAGAGAATCTTGCCCTTAGTCACAGAAACAGAGAATCCTGCCCTTAGTCACAGAAACAGAGAATCTTGCCCTTAGTCACAGAAACAGAGAATCCTGCCCTTAGTCACAGAAACAGAGACTCCAGCCCTTAGTCACAGAAACAGAGAATCCTGCCCTTAGTCACAGAAACAGAGACTCCAGCCCTTAGTCACAGAAACAGAGACTCCAGCCCTTAGTCACAGAAACAGAGACTCCTGCCCTTAGTCACAGAAACAGAGAATCCTGCCCTTAGTCTCAGAAACAGAGACTCCAGCCCTTAGTCACAGAAACAGAGACTCCTGCCCTTAGTCACAGAAACAGAGACTCCTGCCCTTAGTCACAGAAACAGAGACTCCAGCCCTTAGTCACAGAAACAGAGAATCCTGCCCTTAGTCACAGAAACAGAGAATCCAGCCCTTAGTCTCAGAAACAGAGACTCCAGCCCTTAGTCACAGAAACAGAGACTCCTGCCCTTAGTCACAGAAACAGAGACTCCAGCCCTTAGTCACAGAAACAGAGAATCCAGCCCTTAGTCACAGAAACAGAGACTCCTGCCCTTAGTCACAGAAACAGAGAATCCAGCCCTTAGTCACAGAAACAGAGAATCTTGCCCTTAGTCACAGAAACAGAGAATCCTGCCCTTAGTCACAGAAACAGAGACTCCAGCCCTTAGTCACAGAAACAGAGACTCCAGCCCTTAGTCACAGAAACAGAGACTCCAGCCCTTAGTCACAGAAACAGAGAATCCAGCCCTTAGTCACAGAAACAGAGACTCCTGCCCTTAGTCACAGAAACAGAGAATCTTGCCCTTAGTCACAGAAACAGAGAATCCTGCCCTTAGTCACAGAAACAGAGACTCCAGCCCTTAGTCACAGAAACAGAGAATCCTGCCCTTAGTCACAGAAACAGAGACTCCAGCCCTTAGTCACAGAAACAGAGAATCCTGCCCTTAGTCACAGAAACAGAGACTCCAGCCCTTAGTCACAGAAACAGAGACTCCTGCCCTTAGTCACAGAAACAGAGAATCCTGCCCTTAGTCACAGAAACAGAGACTCCTGCCCTTAGTCACAGAAACAGAGACTCCAGCCCTTAGTCACAGAAACAGAGAATCCTGCCCTTAGTCACAGAAACAGAGAATCCTGCCCTTAATCTCAGAAACAGAGAATCCTGCCCTTAATCTCAGAAACAGAGAATCTTGCCCTTAGTCACAGAAACAGAGAATCCTGCCCTTAGTCACAGAAACAGAGAATCCAGCCCTTAGTCACAGAAACAGAGAATCCAGCCCTTAGTCACAGAAACAGAGAATCCTGCCCTTAATCTCAGAAACAGAGAATCCTGCCCTTAGTCACAGAAACAGAGAATCCAGCCCTTAGTCACAGAAACAGAGAATCCAGCCCTTAGTCACAGAAACAGAGACTCCAGCCCTTAGTCACAGAAACAGAGAATCCTGCCCTTAGTCACAGAAACAGAGAATCCAGTCCTTAGTCACAGAAACAGAGAATCCAGCCCTTAGTCACAGAAACAGAGAATCCAGCCCTTAGTCACAGAAACAGAGAATCTTGCCCTTAGTCACAGAAACAGAGAATCCTGCCTTTAGTCACAGAAACAGAGACTCCAGCCCTTAGTCACAGAAACAGAGAATCCAGCCCTTACTCACAGAAACAGAGACTCCAGCCCTTAGTCACAGAAACAGAGACTCCTGCCCTTAGTCACAGAAACAGAGAATCCTGCCCTTAGTCACAGAAACAGAGAATCCTGCCCTTAGTCACAGAAACAGAGACTCCAGCCCTTAGTCACAGAAACAGAGACTCCAGCCCTTAGTCACAGAAACAGAGAATCCTGCCCTTAGTCACAGAAACAGAGAATCCTGCCCTTAATCTCAGAAACAGAGAATCCTGCCCTTAATCTCAGAAACAGAGAATCTTGCCCTTAGTCACAGAAACAGAGAATCCTGCCCTTAGTCACAGAAACAGAGAATCCTGCCCTTAGTCACAGAAACAGAGAATCCAGTCCTTAGTCACAGAAACAGAGAATCCAGCCCTTAGTCACAGAAACAGAGAATCTTGCCCTTAGTCACAGAAACAGAGAATCCTGCCCTTAGTCACAGAAACAGAGAATCCAGCCCTTAGTCACAGAAACAGAGAATCCTGCCCTTAGTCACAGAAACAGAGAATCCAGCCCTTAGTCACAGAAACAGAGAATCCAGCCCTTAGTCACAGAAACAGAGAATCCTGCCCTTAGTCACAGAAACAGAGAATCCTGCCCTTAGTCACAGAAACAGAGAATCCAGCCCTTAGTCACAGAAACAGAGAATCCTGCCCTTAGTCACAGAAACAGAGAATCCTGCCCTTAATCTCAGAAACAGAGAATCCTGCCCTTAGTCACAGAAACAGAGAATCCTGCCCTTAGTCACAGAAACAGAGAATCCTGCCCTTAGTCACAGAAACAGAGAATCCAGCCCTTAGTCACAGAAACAGAGACTCCAGCCCTTAGTCACAGAAACAGAGAATCCTGCCCTTAGTCTCAGAAACAGAGAATCCTGCCCTTCGCTGAGTCTCAGTCAGACTTTATTGAGTGAATGAATTTCGAATAAAATTGCGTTAAACCGTGAACCAATTTTGTCCTTTCGTCATTTTGCAAATAAGGGCACCTGGTAAAACGTTTCATTTATCCACTGCTCGAAGTATCGGAGGGTTTTACGGGTTTCACAACATTGAGTTCTTGGGGAAGTGCTGCAATTGTTCAAAAAACGTCTAATCGATCTCATGTTACACACACTACTGAATGGAAGAGTTAGAAAGAGCTGGTTTAACAGCTTATGAATTAAGCAACTCACATACCACAGGGTATGACTCCATCACCTAACAGATGCCACCTCTGCCCTCCAAACATCTTCTCAGCTCCTTTCCAGAAATTTGGGGAAGAATTCTCTCTCTCTCTCTGTCTTCTCTCTCTCTCGGTCTCTTTCTCTTCTGTCTCTCTCCTTCTGTCTCTCCCTCTGTCTCTCTCTCTGTCTCTCTGTGTGTGTCTCTCCCTCTCGCTGTCTGTCTCTCCCTCTGTCTCTCTCTCTGTCTCTCTCTCTCTGTCTCTCCCTCTCTCTCTCTCTCTCTCTCTCTCTGCCTCTCTCTCTCTCTCTGTCTCTGTCTCTGTCTCTCTCTCTCACAAACACGCACTTTAATTAGGACACGAGGAGTCCACACTGAGTAAAAATAAATATGTTTTAATTACAAACGATATATATATTTCCTGGAAAATCTTATTGGGTTCCTCGCCAGTTGGTGTCTCACTGCCCATCATATAGACACTGGGTAACTGAGATACCCCACCCCTAGCGGGGAGCTCGTACTCCACAAGGAGCGCGGGGAAGACCAGCATTCTCAGCCTGTGAGTCCCGTGTGGAATTTTACATTCCACCTCTCAAAGTTCGAAGACCCCCTCGACGAGCGATGAGATGGAGAAGGAGGAGCAGGCAGAAAACCTCGGAGCCACTTCAGCTCCAGTAAGTCCTCATGGAGCTGATGCGCCGGATCAGTCGGTGTAACCACACTGGTGAACGTCGTTTGCGTCAGGGACATCGTGATGGGCAATCATCATGTGGCAGCTGAACTATGGAGTTGCCGTCTGAGATCTCAGAGGTCTGCATCTCTGTGGTGAACGTATTGTGTTAACCATTCACCATGTATGTCACTGTATCACGCTGTTGCCCATATGGGCTCCACCTATGGATCATTGTCCAATATTACACAGAATGTATCATGCTGGTGCCCTTGTGGGTTCCGCCCCTGGCTCCGCCCCTTGAGGGGAGGTATAAAGAGCAGCAGCCCTGTAGGCGGCTCTCAGTAGCAGAGCAGTCGCAGGCAAGCATTGTTCTAGTCGATTAAAGCCACAGTTTACATCCACTCTCTGTCTCGCGTGAATTGGTCACATCAATCTCCACCTCGGGAGTCGGATGACACAATGTCGGGAATGTTGGTGTTGGGAGAGACTGGAGGGGTCACAGCGGGCTGGTTTGGCAATGGAGCTGGAGGATCCGGGACAGGATTCACTCGAGGCACCTCACAAGGGAGAAACTGCCGTGAGCAAATGTGATCCATGCGCCGTTTCATTAGTTGCCCCCTGACCCAAACTTGGTAAGAGACGGTCCCGTTAGACAGACGATGATCCCAGAAAGGCAGCGAGCACTGTCATTAATGTTAAGAATGAACACCGCGTTGTCAAGTGTGAAGCAGCGAAGAGGTCGAGTTGAACTGGGCAATGTCTTGAGAAATCTTGGTTACAAATCACCTTCACGCAGATGCCCAGGAGAATCAAACTCACTCGTGGAAGCCTAGGACCCACTAACATCTCAGCACGGGTCACCCCAGTTCCTGTGTACGGCATGGTCCTGTACAAGAATGAAAATCTTGCCAGTCTTGTGTCCATTGAGCTGGATGTCTGTTTCTTGAGCCCCCGTTTAACCGTCTGCACAGCCCCTCTGCCAAACCATTCGATCATAGAATTTACAGTGCAGTAGGAGGCCATTCGGCCCATCAAGTCTGCATCGGCTCTTGGAAAGAGCACCCTACCCAAGGTCAACACCTCCACCCTATCCTCATAACCCAGTAACCCCACCCAAGATTAAGGGCAATTTTGAACACTAAGGGGCAATTGATCATGGCCAATCCATCTAACCTGCACATCTTTGGACTGTGGGAGGAAACCGGAGCACCCGGAGGAAACCCACGCACACACGGGGAGGATCTGCAGACTCCGCACAGACAGTGACCCAAGCCGGAATCGAACCTGGGACCCTGGAGCTGTGAAGCAATTGTGCTATCCACAATGCTACCGTTCTGCCCACAAATGGCAGATGCCGGATGCTTTGAGGCGGTGAGGACATGGCGAATCCCGTTGCTCTTCACAAAACAGAAAACTCCTCACTTGTGAAAGATGTCCCGTTATCAGTCACGAGTACCTCCAGAATTCCATGGGTGGAAAAAGAAATGTGCAATTGCTCGATGGTCGCCTGGGAAGTGATCGCCGGCACCTTGTGGACCAACCCAAGAAGGGCCCGGCGAGATTGGTGTGTACACAGGTCCAAGGGTGCCTCAGCCACGCCCAAAGGGGCAGGGGTGCCTCTTCGGGGAACTTCTGGTGCTCTTGATAGATGGAGCGCTGCTGGGCCACGGTCTCAATATCCATTTTTCAAAAAATATTTTTATTAAGGTATTTGAAAATTTTTATAAGAATATCATAGACAATGACGTCAACATGGTATAATAAACATTTCCCCCCCATCTCAATCTTCACACACCCCAACCATAAAACAACAGTCCGGCCCTGCCACCCCCCCCCCCCCCCCCCCCCCCCCCCGGAATTCTGCTTCTGCTGACAGTTTAATTTTCCCCAAGAAAGTCGACGAACGGCTGCCCCCTCCGGGTGAACCCTAACATTGACCCTCTTAAGGCAAACTTTATTTTCTCAAGACTGAGAAGCCCAGCCATGTCACTAACCCAAGTCTCTGCACTCGGGGGCTTCGAGCCCCTCCACATTAATAAGATCCGTCTCCGGGCTACCAGGGAGGCAAAGGCCAAGACGTCGGCCTCTTTCACTCCCTGAACTCCTGGGTCATTCCAAAGATCGCTACCTCCGGACCCGGCACCACCCGTGTTTTTAGCACCGTGGACATTGCCTTAGCGAAACCCTGCCAAAACCCTCTAAGCTTCGGGCATGCCCAAAACATGTGGACATGATTTGCTGGGCTTCCCGCCCACCTCGCATACCTGTCCTCTACCCCGAAAAACCTGCTCATCCGGGCTACTGTCATGTGTGTCCGGTGGGCTGCCTTAAACTGTATCAGGCTGAGCCTGGCACATGACGAGGATGTATTAACCCTGCTTAGGGCATCCGCCCACAGACCCGCCTCTATCTCTCCTCCTAGCTCGTCCTCCCACTTGCCCTTAAGCTCCTCCACCGGAGTTTCCTCTGCCTCCGAAGGCTCCTGGTAAATATCCGATACCTTCCCCTCTCCCACCCAGGTACTGGAAACTACTCTATCCTGTATCCCCCGTGGCGGCAGCAGCGGAAAGGCCGGCACCTGTTTTCTCAGGAAGTCTCGCACCTGCAAATACCTAAACCCATTCCCTGCTGGCAATTCAAATTTATCCTCCAAGGCTTTCAAGCTGGGGAAGCTCCCATCTATAAATAGATCCCCAATCCTCCTCATTCCTGCCCTTTGCCAACTCCGGAACCCACCATCCAGCCTACACGGTACTAACCGCTGATTATTATAAATCGGGGTCCAAACCGATGCTCCCTCCACTCTCTTATATCCCCTCCACTGCCCCCAGATTCTCAGAGCTGCCACCACCACCGGACATGTGGAGTAAGATATCGGAGGGATGTCAGAGGTGGGTTCTTTACTCAGAGTGGTTGGGACGTGGAACGCACTCCCAGCTATGGTAGTAGAGTTGGACACTTTAGGAACTTTCAAGTGGTTATTGAATGGGCATATGGAGTGCACTAGAATGATTGGGAGTAGGTTGATTTGAACTTAGTTTCAGACTAGTTCCACACAACATCGTGGGCCGAAGGGCCTGTACTGTGCTGTACAGTTCTATGTTCTATGTATACCTTGTAGACATGTGAGAAAAAGGAAAACTCCTTCGCCCTCGGCCGTGCAAACCTCCATGGGTCTACTCCCCCCCATCTGTTCCATAAACCCCTTCAATTCCTTTGCCGCAGCCGCCCTCCTCCCTGTCCTGGATTTTGACCGGTCCAATTCCGGATCAATGACTGTGTTAAAATCTCCTCCCAGGATCAGGTTATGTGGCACTGTCTGGGATCTTACCTAAACCCACCTCATAAATTCCACATCGTCCCAATTCGGAGCATGTCTGTTCACAAGTACCACTCGCACCCCTTCCAGCTTCCCACTCACCATTATGTACCTACCCCACCCCCCTTGTCTAACATGATTCTCCCTGCCTCGAATGCCACTCATTTGTTGATCAAGATCGCTACCCCCCTGATCTTTGAGTCCAGCCCTGAGTGGAATACTTGGCTAACCCACCCCTTCCTCAATCTCGTCTGGTCTGTAACCTTTAGGTGTGTCTCTTGTAGCATTGCCATGTCCGCCTTCAGCCCCCTCAAATGCACAAACACGCGAGCATTCGACCTGCCCATTCAGCCCTCTGACGTTCCATGTGATCAGCCTGGTCGGGGGACCATCCAGCCTCCCACCCCCACCTCTGCTGACTAGCCATCACCCTTTTTAGGCCAGCCTCTAGCTCGCGTCCTCCGCCTCCTCGAGCCCCCCCCCCCCCCCACCCCCACCCCCACCCCCTCTCGGGCAGTCGCCTTTCCCGACCTCCCATTCATCCCCTAGTAACAGTTCCTCCCGTCAGCAAAGCAGATCCCCCCCTCCCTCCCCCCATAGCAACAACACTAAAACCCCAACCCCCCAAGTCAAGCTCCAGCTTAATACCTGCTCACCCCCCACTGTGCTTCCGCGAGTCAGCTGACCCATGCTGACTCGATAGAACCCGCCCCTGGCACCAAGCTTTCTGTCTCCATATTGTTCTCTCCTCTCTCCCCCCACATGGACAAACATTTTAAAAGCATCACATTCCCCAGTAAACAAACATCAGAAAAAACAGTGAAGAAGCAGCCACTTTAGAAAAATAATCACCCAAAAAGCAGAACAAACCCCAAAGCCCATCCCCCCTCTAACCAGCTTCCTGCAAGACAAAGTTACCTTTAACCATTAAAACAGCCCCTTATTACACACAGCACTACTTATATTTATACAACCCAGCACAACAAATCGCTGCCACAGTATTCTCCAAGGCTTCAGTGTCTTTTAATTCGCCTCCAGCCTATTTTCTTTTATAAACATCCATACTTCGTCTGGTGTTTCAAAGTAGAAGTCCCGTTCCTCATGTGTGACCCACAGACGGGCTGGGTACAGCATCCCGAACTTTACCCTCTTCTTAAAGAGGGCCGTTTTTGCCCGATTGAACCCAGCTCGCCTCTTGGCCAAATCTGCTCCCAAGTCCTGATTGATGCGCACCTCACAGTTCTCCCACTTGCTGCTCCGTTCCTTCTTGGCCCACCGCAGAACGTGTTCCTTGTCCAGGAAACGGTGAAAGCGTACCACCATGGCCCTCGGCGGCTCATTCGCTCTGGGCTTCTTCGCGAGGGCTCTGTGCGCTCTGTCCAATTCCAGGGCCCGAGGGAACGCCCCAGCCCCCATCAACTTCTCCAACATGTCCGTCACATAGGACCCCACATCCGATCCCTCACTGCCTTCAGGGAGGCCAACAATTCTGAGATTCTGCCTCCTGGACCTGTTCTCCAGGTCCTCCAGCTGCTCCTGCATTCTTTTCTGGCGGCCGATCATCATCTCCACCTTGGTCTCCAGCACGGTTATGTCTGCCTCGTGCTCGGACACCTTTTTCTCCACCTCCTGGATCGCTCTCCCGTGGGTCTCTTGATTCTGCACAACTTGATCAATCGAAGCCTTAATTGGGTCCAGCGTGTCCTTCTTCAGCTTGGCGAAGCAATCTTCGATAAACTTCACCAGCTGCTCCGTTGACCACTTTGCCGTCTCCCCGCGGTCCAGCTTCTCCGCCATGCTGACCCGTGTTACCAGCTCTGCTTGCGTCTTCCTTATAGGACTTTGTCTTCTCACACGTCCACTTCTGGTCCAATTCTCCACACACCGGAGGGGGATTTCTCCTCACTGTCTCACTCTTCACCGATTTATCCCATAAAATCCAGAAAAAACGGGGGAAAAAGGTCTAAAGGTCCGTCACAGGCAGGAGCTGTCAAATATGCGACCTACACCTCCATGGCAGCCACCAGAAGTCTGGTCTCGATATCTATGTCCAACCCCGGCCACCAGGCGTGGCTTCTTGCCAGCATCTTCATTTTGGACACTCTGGGAAGTCTGGTGTGAAGGTCCTTCAGCACGGCAGCCTGTCCCTTCACCAGGACAGAGCCCCTGCTGCCCAACAGGAGATGCCGTCCTCCACGGTCAGTTCTGACAATTCAGAGGAGAAAGTCTCCCCTGGTCCTGCCCACCGTTTGGCACCAAATGTCGCACCTTGGCAAGTACAGAGTCAGTCTGTGTCTAGTCACGGACACACGAGGCAGTGACAGGCAAGGAATCCATCAAATTCAGGACAGCAATCACTTTGCCCACTGCAGGAGGGTTTACGGATTCGATCTGCAGGGGTAGACGGCTCAGCTATAAACCCCACTATAAACTTTACCTTGGGCAGCAGTGTGGCACAGTGCCAGGGACCCAGGTTCAATTCCGGCTTGGGTCACTGACTGTGCGGAGTCTGCACGTTCTCTCCGTGTCTGCGTGGGTTTCCTCCGGGTGCTCCGGTTTCCTCCCACAGTCCAAAGATATGCAAGTTAGGTGGATTGGCCCTGGATAAATTGCCCCTTAAGTGTCCAACGATGTGCATGTTATGTGGGGTTATGGGGATAGGGGAGTGGACCTGGGTAGGGTGGCCTTTCAGAGTGTCAATGCAGACCTGATGAGCCAAATGGGCTCTTCTGGCACTGGAGGGAGTCTATGATTCTTACTCTAGTCTGGAATGCATCCATTCATCATTACTCTGTTTCCTGTCACTCAGTTATATCTGTATCCATGACGTTACTACATCTTTTATTCCATCAGCTCTTTGCTGATAAGTCTGTTGTGTGCCACTTTATCAAATGTCTTTAAAAGTCCGTGTACATCACATCAACAACATTACCCTCTTTCAGCCTCTCTGTTTACTTCATCAAAAAACTCAAGCAAGTTAGCTAAACATGATTTTCTCTTAACAAATCTGTGCTGGCTTTTCATAATTGATCTACACTTGTCCAAACAGCTGTTAATCTTTTATCCCAGAGACTCCTTTCTGTCATTGAGGTCGAGTTTACTGCCCTGTCATTGCTGGATTTATCCCTACACCCGATTTGACCAAGGATATAAAGTTTGCAATTCTCCAGTCCTCATCCATCACCCATGAGGAGGATCAGAAGCCGATGTCCACTGCCTCTGCAATTTCTACCCGTATATCCCTCAATTCCGAATTAGAATTCCCTCGGCTAATTCTGCTATCTTATACATTACAACTGCAGCCAGTCTTTGTAATAACTCCTACTTATCAATTTTTATCCCATCACAATTCTGTCCTCTTTTACTATGATTTGGGTAGGATGTTCTTCCTTGGTAAAGGCAGATGCAAACAATTTATTTCAAACCTCAGCCATGCCCCTGTTCATGGATAAATCCTTTTTTATGTTTAGCACAGGGCTAAATCGCTGGCTTTTAAAGCAGACCAAGCAGGCCAGCAGCACAGTTCGATTCCCATAACAGCCTCCCCGAACAGGCGCCGGAATGTGGCGACTAGGGGCTTTTCACAGTAACTTCATTTGACGCCTACGCGTGGCAATAAGCGATTTTCATTTCACAATTGACTCCACTCCTCTTTTTATCAGCTTTTTATGTTAGTTGCCAATCTCCTCTCATGCTCTCTATTTGCTTTTCCACTTCCCTCAAAACCATCCATATTCAGCCAGGTTCCCAACTGTATTACCCACCTGACATCTGTCATACGGCCCTTTCTCTGCTTTATATTAAACTTTATCCCTTTCATCGTTCAGTGAGCTCCTGATTAATTGCCCTACCGTACCCCATCATTAGATTGCACATTGATCAGACTATCTCCTCTTTGAAGGCAGCACATTGTTCTCTTGCAGTTTTCTCTTCCAATCTTGGATTCCGACTCCCCTCTGAGATTCATCCCTACCCGATTGCAGCTGGCTCTCCCCTAGTTAATCACTTTAATTCTGGATTTTCCTTGGGTTGCTAACGTGACCGTTATGATTCTACAATCATCATTCCCTAAATGTTCTCCGACTTAATCCACGTCATTCCCCAGAAACAGATCCAGCCATCCTTCCTGCCCGATTGGAATGGGAACATGCCGATGTAGAAATTTCTCAGAACACATTCTAGAAGCTGTTGCCTCTTTCAGCCCTTTAAGTTAATAACCTCAATATAAGATAAGATAGTAATAAAGTCTCCCATTCTAACTACAATTTTTGTATCTTTCTGCAGTTTTCTTGCTAATGTGTTCCTCTCTATCTTTCTCACTCGCTGGTGCATATAGAACACACCTAGTAATTTCTTGGTACCTTTACTGCTTTTTGACTCACCAAATAGGATTGGTCTTTGTCCCCTCCCAGACACCCACGCACCCAGCACTGTAATTTCAACACTGCTAAACCTCCTCATTTCTTTTTTTCCTCTATCTTTCTTAAGCACCTCATATCTTGGAATGTTTAGTCAACAATAATGTCCAAGATGAGCCATTCAGCACTGACCCTCTGACAGTGCGGCACTCCCTCAGTACTGACCTTCTGACAGTGCGGCACAGCCTCAGTACTGACCCTCTGACAGTGCAGCACTCCCTCAGTACTGACCCTCTGACAGTGCGGCACTCCCTCAGTACTGACCCTCTGACAGTGCAGCACTCTCTCATTACTGACCCTCTGACAGGCAGTACTCCTTCAGTACTGACCCTCTGACAGTGTGGCGCTCCCTCAGTACTGACCCTCTGACAGTGCAGCAGTCCCTCAGTACTGACCCTCTGACAGTGTGGCGCTCCCTCAGTACTGACCCTCTGACAGTGCAGCAGTCCCTCAGTACTGACCCTCTGACAGTGCGGCACTCACTCAGTACTGACCTGCTGACAGTGCGGCACTCCCTCAGTACTGACCCTCTGACAGTGTGGCACTCCCTCAGTACTGACCCTCTGACAGTGCGGCACTCCCTCAGTACTGACCCTCTGACAGTGCAGCACTCCCTCAGTACTGACCCTCTGACAGTGCAGCACTCCCTCAGTACTGACCCTCTGACAGTGCGGCACTCCCTCAGTACTGACCCTCTGACAGTGCGGCACTCCCTCAGTACTGACCCTCTGACAGTACAGCACTCCCTCAGTACTGACCCTCTGACAGTGCAGCACTCCCTCAGTACTGACCCTCTGACAGTGCGGCACTCCCTCAGTACTGCCTATCGAGTCTGCACCAATCCTTTGAATGATCACTCTCCCCATTTACGTTCCCCTGTCCACCCCGCCCTATTCAAATAACTTAACCTGCACATCCCTGGACACAGGGGCAATTTAGCATGGCCAATCCACCTAACCCGTACTTCTCTGGACTGGGAGGAAACCGGAGCACCCAGTGGAATCACACACAGACACGGGGAACACGTGCAAACTCCATGCAGTCACCTGAGACTGGAATTGATCCCGGATCCCTGGTGCTAACCACTGTGCCAGCTCTAGGATTTTTGATATCCTGTCACTGCAGCACCGTAACATCATCAGAAACCCTGCCTACATTAAAGTTCCTGCTGTACTTGCAAACCTAACTCTATAGAGTTCTAACCCTGTATTAGTGGAAAGGGAGTGTGTTTACAGGTTGTCTTAAGACTGGTTCTAGTTTGACTAACTGCATATCTTCTACGGCCACATGGTCTGCAACATACTGCAGAAATAAAACCCGTCCTTTTTCTGGATAGGTACAAACTCCCCGTCGGGGAATTGAACCCTGGTCTCCCACGTGCCAGGCGGGGATACTAACAACTGTACTAATGAGAAAACATACCGCTGAAAGGACGCTGGAAGCAAATTCAATAGTATAATTCACAAATACTCAAAGAGGAAAAAATACTATGGAGTAGATCATTTAAAGAGCTGGCATACAGACAATGGGCCAAATGGCCTCCTTCTGTGCAATTCTGTGAATGTAATATCGAATGGGGCCACCGCCAGCAGAATCACAAAATAAACATGAAAGCTATTTTTGTAGATGTCATCCTGGGAGATGGTTTGGCTTGATGTAACATCAAATTGAGCTGCTCCACTTCTTTTCAGCCTGTTTTGGTTCCACTTATGTAAATGTGATAGCTTTAAGTTCCTGGGAGTCACCATCACCAACAGTCTGTCCTGGTCCACGCACATTGATGCAACAGTCAAGAAAGCTCAACAACGTCTCTACTTCCTACGGAAGCTATAGAAATTCAGCATGTGTGCATCGACTCACAAACTTCTACAGATGTGCCATGGAGAGCATCCTGTCTGGCTGCATCACAGCCTGGTATGGCAACTGCTCGGTCCAAGATAGCAAGAAACTGCAGAGTGTGGTGAACTCAGCCCAACGCATCACACAAGCTTGCCACCCCCACATTGATTCTGTCTACACCTCCCGCTGCCTCAGGAAGGCAGACAGCATTATCAGAGACCCCTCCCACCCAGGCATTGCCTTCTTCCAGACCCTTCCATCAGACAGAAGATACAGATGTTTGAAGACCTGTACATTCAGACATAGGAACAGCTTCTTCCCCACAGCTACAAGACTCCTCAACCACTCCCCCTCGGACTGATCTATTCACTGTAAGAACACTATTCATGACGCCCTATGCTGCTCTTGCTCATGTATTTGCTTTGTTTGGCCCTTGTTCAGCATTGTAACCAATCACTATTTGTCAATGTACTCTGTTGATTATTCTTTTCGTCTCCTGTGGACATACTGTGTACGTTCCCTTGGCCGCAGAAAAATACTTTTCACTGTACTTCGGTACATGTGACAAGAAATCAATCAATCAGTGTGACTTTGATGAGTTAGATGTTTCACAATGGATGCATAATATTGTTTATACACATTTGTTTAAATTGAATAAGTAGCTTATTCTGCCATGGACAAATTTAATGCATCTGGGTACACCCTGTCTCAGCAAGCTGCACACTACAGTTCAGTTGGTTGGAGTTAGTGTTTGAAAACACAGTGGCAATATGATATAACAATTCTGGTCTGAGAAGCTCCACATATTCCAGGTATGGTTTGAACTGATTGTGTGTGAAGATGGAGGGGCATTAAAATCCAATGCTCAATACAGCCATCAACACAAGTGGAACGCAGCATTAATCACCAAATCAATAGGGTAGTATTTGGAGGAAGTTGCTGCAAGGCTGTCATGTGACTATTGATAAAGAGCAAATAGATGCACACTTAAGACTGAGCCAGTAATATCCATGCTGGACACATAGGACCTCACGCAGCAGACTGTGAAGTCACAGAGGTCAGGAGTTTAAATTTAGATCTACCAGCCCACAAGGCTGAATACTGAGTGATGCTACACTTCACACACCCGACTCCTGATCTAACATTTAGGGAAAGAATTGGACAACAAAGACTTTGCAAGCACATGCTGTGTGTGAAGATGAAAGCTTTCTAAACTCTGTGAAGCCTCAGCTGGTTCTCCAACAGGCAGCTTCCCCCGAATCTGGAGGAGATAGGGAGTGAGGCGGGCCAGAGAACGAACACAATATTCAACACCGCTAGACTAACAGCATACCGACCAAGATGTTTTGTTCTCTTGGCAACAAAGTTGAGTGTGTGGTTGTCCCCTTGCATTGCCCATCTGTTTCCTCCTTTCATGCAATAAATCTTTACAAATTCAAAATCCATTATTGGTTGGAAAGAAACCTCAGCTGAAGAGAACAGGAATGTCAGATTCCTGTTAGACAAACACGGCTCATTTTGTCATTTAGAGATTTGCAATGTTTACATAAGAATTTAAAAAACATTTTCTTGTGATTGATGCTGATGTAAACAATTCAATATCTGCACTGAATTTTTAACATGCATGGTTAATTGGATCAAGGTTTGTGCAGCACTATGTACATCCACGTGCCACCTTGCCAAGCCACGTTTGCATACTCCAGCTCTAATCTCACCCTAATTCTGCAGCAAATCCCCACTGCATGCTCTGCTTCTAACCCGGGCCATTTTGTGTACCCTCACCTGAGCCTTAATTTATTAAAGTTCCTCCTGAACCCTTCCCTCTTGAAAAAAATTCTTAATTTCCATTTCTACAACGAGGGTAATAGATCATTCCTGTTACTAATAAACAATGGAGAAACACATTAACAATTTACAAACTACCGCCATGTCCAGGGAACTGCACGGTAGCATAGTGGTTAGCACAATTGCTTTGCAGCTCAAGGGTCCCAGGTTCGACCCCCGGCTTGGGTCACTGTGCGGAGTCTGCACGTGTGTGCGTGGGTTTCCTCCGTGTGCTCCAGTTTCCTCCCACAGTCCAAAGATGTGCAGGTTAGGTGGATTGGCCATGCTAAATTGCCCTTAGTGTCCAAAATTGCATTTAGTGTTGGGTGGGGTTACTGGGTTATGGGGATAGGGTGGAGGTGTGGTGTTGGGTAGGGTGCTCTTTCCAAGAGCCGGTGCAGACTCGATGGGCCGAATAGCCTTCTTCTGCACTGTAAAGTCTATGAAGTCTTTGAAAACTGTAGCCCAGGAAGAACCGTGGGGTGTTCTGAAGGGCAATGGGAGTGTATTCTCTCTGCTGATCAGAGTCTGCACTCAGACCTGAGAGAGGTGTTGCACGTTTTACTTGAGTGTAATTCGCGTTTATTGGAGTGTATTAACACGCCTCCGTTTAAAGGCCGTGTGCTTAACACTGCTAGGCTCTATATGTGTATTTTCAGCTCGGGAGTCGCCAGGTGTCGTATAAACACCTCACAAATATTCCAAGGTCAGGTTCAAAGTAATAAAACGATACACCGATTAGTAAGTTCCAAACGATTAGTATTTATTATTACAAATATAATAAATACGCATGCACACGCTAAGGGACTAAGCTACAACTAAACTAAGCGATCAGAATACTTAACTAAACAGGAACAGGCAAGGTCAGGGAGCGAGGCCTTCGTTTCGATCTTGGTCTGTAACCTTCAGAGAGTGTTCTGGTCGCTGGGGGTCTAGTGGGGCTGGTTCGCGTAGCGAGCGTCGTATTGTCACTTACGGTTCGGCGGCTGGTGCTCAACGGCTGGAGTCAGGATACAAGTCGAAGTTCTGGGTCGAAGTCAAAGCCGGAGCACAAAAACAGACCGGACCATGTGTGGGGGTCTATCTTTTATAGGGCCCCCAATGTCCGTGCCTTTTTGGGGCGGGCTTTTACCTTCAGGTATCGATTGGATCAGCTCCCAATCGATATCTTTCGAATCCCCCAATGTGAGGGTCTCTCCTCGATGGAGGGGGCGGTCTCTATGGTCTTTTGTGGTGGATACCTCTGGTGCCGCTCTGTCTGGACATCCACTTAAAGTATCTATTCAAACCCAAATGTTGCCATTGTGTGTGCCCAGATCTGGATTGCCTCATTAATATGCAAAGCGTTTTGCTATTAACACCTGTGGTTGAGATCTTCCACCTGGCCAGAAACTAGTTTTGCTGCGTGCAAAATGCTAATCAGTCTTTGCAGACTGCTTGTCTTGGCTAAACTGCTTTTTCCCTGCAGTCTTAGCAGTTCTCCATTTTGTTAGCCCAGTGTCCATCTTAGGTGGCTACAGAGGGCAGATAGTGTGACAGTCATTCCAAACCCATATCGGCTGCCAGCTAGAAAAACAAGCGCAGTAAGAGCACGAGGTCGCCATCTTCAAGTAGCACACATCCTGATTTGGAACTAGATTATGAGAGATTACAATCCCCTGTATGGATTGTAGACATCCAAAGCACAGCTCACTTTCCCGAGGGCAGCCAATACCAGCCTGGTCAGTAATGCGCACTCCAAAAATTATTTTTTTTAACTCAAGAGCCATATCCCATGTGCTTTACAATTGAACA
Organism: Scyliorhinus canicula; assembly: GCF_902713615.1. NCBI lineage: Eukaryota > Metazoa > Chordata > Chondrichthyes > Carcharhiniformes > Scyliorhinidae > Scyliorhinus > Scyliorhinus canicula. Next base: position 158,073,309 of record NC_052159.1, read on the forward strand.
CAGATTGCTTCCTGCAGTCGAGCTGTCCTCCGAAGCAGGCATTGGATGCCCAAGTACCTGAAACTCACCCCATGACCTTGAACAGCAGCTCCCCCAACCTGCTCTCCTGCCCTCTGGTCTCAAACGGGAGCACCGCGCTCTTTCCCATTCAGCTGGTATCCGGAAAAACGACCAAACTCCTCCAAATCCCCATCATTCTGCTCATGCCCCCTGTGGGTCCGAAATATACTGCGACAGACCGTCCGCATACAGCGAAAACCTGTGCTCGACAATCCCCCTACCGCACAATCCCTTTCCAACCCCTCAATGCTCGAAGCGCCATTGCCAATGGCTCTATTGCCTTGGCAGCGAGGAGAGCGGGCACCCCACCCACCTCTGCCTTGTCCCACTGTGCAATATTCTGAGCTTCCCCCGATTCGTCCGCACACTTGCTACCGCCGCCTCAGACAGCAACAGGACCCAATCCACAAACCGCAGCCAAGCCCAAACCGTCCCAATACCTCCCTCAGATGCTCCCCCTCCACCCGGTCGAAGCACCCATTGCTTCTGCCACCTCCACTTCCTGCCCTTCTGGGGCAGCATAAACATGTTGAGTAACCTCCTTGCATTTGCCTCCCCTTCACAAACCCCATCTGATCCTCACCGATCACCCCGGGACACAGTCGTTGATTCCGGAGGTCAGCACCTGGTCCACATTTAGCAACGATATTGGACGGTAGGAACTCGCCCTGCTCCGGATCCTTATCTTTCTTCGGTTTCAGGGAAATAGCCTGCGATAGTGTGGGGGGTGAGCCCCCCCCTTCCCTAGCCACGTTATATACCCACACCAGCTGCGGCCCCAAATCCCCTGCAAAAGTCTTTTAAAACTCAACCTGGAACCCATCTGGGCCCGGGGCCTTCTCTGCCTGCATCACCCCCATACTCTCCATCAACCTAATGGGGGCTCCCAGTCCCTCCACCAGGACCTTATCAACCTGGGGAAACTCCAACTCATTTAGCTTCCCATAAAAGTCCTCGAACACCCCATTCAACCCCACCAGGTCCCATCCCGTTCTTCAATCACCCTCGCCGCCTCCTGCTTCCTACGTTGGTGGGCCAGCATCCTGCTCGCCTTCTCCCCGTACTCGGACATTGCCCCCCTGGCCCTCTGCAACTGCCCCACCGCTTTCTCCGTGGACACCAGCCCAAACTCCATCTGGAGCCTCTGCCGCTCCTTCAACAACTCAGCCTCCGGGGCCTCCGAGTACCACCTATCGACCCTCAGAATCTCTTCCACCAGACTTGCCCTCTCTACTCGTTCCTCCTCTCCTCTATGCGCCCGAATAAAAATAAACTCCCCCCAACCACTGCCTTGAGTGCCTCGCACACCGTGGCCGAAACGTCCCCTGTATCAGACTTCCACCTGTCCCCGGATGGCAGCCCTCACCTGCTTGCACACTTGCTCATCAGCGAACAACCCCACATCGAGCCTCCACTGTGGCCGCTGTCTACACCCTCCCACCACCCCCCCCCCGCCTTCTCGCTAATCCGCTCAGTGAGGCGCGTGGTCTGCAACCACAATCGCCGAATACCCCAAATCGACCATCCCCGCCAGCAACACCTTGTCCACCATGAAGAAATCAATCTGGGAGTACACCCGGTGCACATGAGGAAAGTACGAAAGCTCCAGCGCTCTCGGTCTCCCAAACCTCCATGGGTCAACGCCCTGCCCCCCCCACTGTCCACACGGACAGTGACCCAGAGCCGGGATCGAACCTGGGACCTCGGTGCCGTGAGGCAGCAGTGCTAACCACTGCGACACCGTGCCGCCCTCCAACACAATCATTTGACCGGCCCATTCAGCCCCCTCACGTTCCACATGACCAGCCTGGTTGGCAGACTCCTCTTCCTCCCCCCCAGTCCCCCCCAAATTAACATATCAATGAGGAAAGCAAGAGTTTACCTATGTGAAGAGAGGAAAATAGCAGGATTTAGAAGAGGCAACTTCAAAATGAAGAGATAATGAAATTGACACATGCTAAAAGCCGACTCCACAAGCTAGATAGAATCAAAGGGAAAGAATTATATATCCATAGCACAATGACTCGGCAAAAGGACACAGACACAGTTCCCATCACAGCCACACCCAACTGCGGATACAGTCTCCCGAAAAGCAGCAGATTTCACCTTTGCTGAAACTGAAGATGGTTTTCCCAAACTTAACAAATAACCTGTGCGTGGTATCTATCTGCTGGAATTAGCTCATAGGAGTTAAACATTATTGGATGTTGGTTGGAAAAAATGGAGTGCAGAGTTCAGGGAACATAGTTAGTTGGGAACTACGGCATAACTTCATGTAATACTGTGTGTGTATAGCCATCAGTGTGATTAAGTGCTGTGGTTTACTATAGTCCTTCTCGTCATGTCTTTTTTTCTTTTACGTAAAGAAATAATCTTTATTAATTGTTCATACAACGACTGGACTATTCCTCCCCGGTTCACATATTTTTCTCTCAGTTTCCCAAATTGAAAATATTCACCACTAAGAACCAGGGTTTGGATTTTGGGATACTCTCACATTTAACATCAGCAGGTTTCTGGACACGAATGTGTGCCCCACTACACCACGAGCTTTTATTTTCCAAAATAACCTTTGACGTGGCACCTTATCATTGCCCTCTGAAAAATCCAAGTACGTCTATTCACAGCGCATGTCAGTACTGCAAAGAACTCCAACAAATTGATTAAACGTGATTTCCATTTCACAAAACTACGCTAACTCTTCCTGATTACATTGAGTTATTCCAAGTGCTCAGCTATAGCCTCCGTAATGATTGATTGTCACACCTTCCCCACAATAGATGTCAAGCTCACTGGCCTGTGGTTTCATGTTTTCCGCCTCCCTCCCTTCTTGAATAGAGGGGTCACATTTACGACTGCTGGAACCCATCCAGAATCTAATGAATCTTGAACAAAGATGGAACAATGCAGAGTCCAAAATTATTTGAGGTTTTAATACAATGAAATAGCAACGCTTCAAAATATCACAATTATCTTTTACTCTGTAGGTGACCACAGGATCATTAAACTCTAATGAACCATCCCTTATATTTGTTTACTGCTACTGAAACATTGGTGGCGAGAGAGCAGCTCGATGTCTGCTGAATGTGCCCTGTCGCACCAACAGACAGTTACTGGATATCAGCATCACTCAGATTAATAAACTTGCCAAAGATGCGAGAATGGTCCTGGAACTCCCCGTTAAAAATTGCTCAGGTGCTGTGGTCAGACAAGGACGCCTCTAATATCATGTCACTTTCATTCATTTCCACCTCCGTGAAAAGTGAGGTGTCTTCAGGAGGAGCCCCAGCATTCGCCAATTTGCCCTGCTGGGGTGAGGCATCGAGGGCCATGATACCACTCTCTTCAAGAGGCGGTCTTTCCAACTCAGTATCGCACTCCCTCTCCTCCCAAGAGGGGTAAATCATTTTCCTGATCACTGGTGCCTTCATTGTTGACATGTCGAGCTCGTAACAGCCAAGTCTCTCCTTCAACTCCGTCCCTGCAATGAATGGAACATTGTGCTTTGAGGCAATGTTTTAAAAACATGCACTATTTGGATAGGTCATTTAAAGAGCCAGTACAGACACAATGTGCTGAATGGCCTCCTCCAGCTTGCTTTGTGGTTTTTTTTGGTTCCATCATTTAAACAGACAGAAGTTAAGATTTTCTATTATACACCTAAGTTTAATTTAAATATCAGTGGTCGGCACCTGTGGTTGTTGTGTCAGAAATTATAGTTCTTTGGGAAACTAGAGATGGGCAATAAATATCGGCCTTGCCAGTAAAGCCCATACCTCGACTAAACATGAAATGAGATGGTGCACCAAGAACTAGGTGCCTAGCCAGGTAACATTATTTGAAGAAGAGCTGGACATTCTTGCAGTGCCCTGGCTAGCATGAATCCCTCAACAATATCCAACTTTACCGCAGCTCCTGTTTCTATAGAAATATCACCTTTCTATCAGGTCCCGTCAGTAGGACAGCGGGTTGCACACCCTCTCGAGTCAGAAGATCGCAGGTTCAAGCCCCATTCCAGGATTTGAACCTATAATCCAGACTGACATACTCCCAGCACAGAACGAGGCAGCGCTGTACTTTCAGGGGTGACATGGAACCGAGGTCCCATCTTCCCCCGAGTTGGCAGCACTTAAAGAGGAGAGCGCCGCAGTGTCCCACAACTGCTCCTGAAACAGGCATTCTAGTCATTTATCACATTGGGATCTTGCTGTGCACAAACTGACTGTCGGGTTTTCTAGATCACAACAGTGACTACAATTCAAAAATTAATAGTTTTGAAAGCACTTTTGGGTGTCCTTAGGTTGTGAAAGGCTCCATTTAAATGTAACTTTCTCCTTTTGAACCTGGCATCACTAAGATAGATCAAACTCCAAGGCAAAAATAATGTTTTGATGAACTGGGCACAAAAACTGCTTCTTTATTGGGGCTCATTGAGGCTACAGTTCAAATACTGCACCACCGTTTCCATATCTATCATCAATGGGTCTTACCAAACCATCTAAACAGGCTCTGGAAATCGCGAGATGTGACACTGGAAGTCACCTCACAGACACCAATCTCCCAATCTCTCAGATTCAAAAGCAAAACAAAACCTTGATACGGTTTAAAAAGTCCGGGATAATCCCGGAAATTACAGGCCGGTGAGCCTTACGTCAGCGTTCAGGAAAGTACTGGAGAGGATTCTTCAAGACAGGATTTACTCCCATTTGGAAGTAAGTGGACGTATTAGTGAGAGGCAGCGTGGCTTTGTGAAGGGGAGGTCGCATCTCGCTAACTTGTTTGAGTTTTTGAGGAAGTGACAAAGATGATTGATGCAGGCAGGGCAGTGGATGTCATAATAGAATTTACAGTGCAGAAGGAGGCCACTTGGCCCATCGAGTCCGCACCGGCTCTTGGAAAGAGCACCCTACCCGAGGGCAACACCTCCACCGTATCCCCACAACCCAGTAACCCCACCCAACACCAAGGGCAATTTTTGGACACTAAGGGCAATTTAGCATGGCCAATCCACCTAACCTGCACATCTTTGGACTGTGGGAGGAAACCGGAGCACCCGGAGGAAACCCACGCACACACGGGGAGGATGTGCAGACTCCACACAGACAGTGACCCAGCCGGGAATCGAACCAGGGACCCTGGAGCTGTGAAGCAATTGCATTAACCACTATGGTACCGTGCTGCCAAAGTTGTTGTCCGTATGGACTTCAGTAAGGCCTTTGACAAGGTCGCTCATGGCAGACTTGTACAGAAGGTGAAGTCACACGGGATCAGAGGTGGGTTGGCAAGATGGATACAGAACTGGCTAGGTGATAGAAGGCAGAGAGTAGCAATGGAAGGGTGCTTTTCTAATTGGAGGGCTGTGACTAGTAGTGTTCCACAGGGATCAGTGCCGGGACCTTTGCTGTTCGTAGTATATATAAATGATTTGGAGGAAAATGTAACTGGTCTAATTAGCAAGTTTGTGGATGACACAAAGGTTGGTGGCATTGCGGATAGCGATGAGGACTGTCAGAGGATACAGCAGGATTTAGATCAGTTGGAGACTTGGACGTAGAGATGGCAGATGGAGTTTAATCTGAGGTAATGCATTTTGGAAGGTCTAATAAGCCAATGCTTATGTAGTTACATTGTATATATTGTGTTGCCCTATTATGTATTCTCATGTATTTTCTTGAATTCTGTTTAATTCCTTTTTCTTCCCACGTACTGAATGATCTGTTGAGCTGCTTGCAGAAAAATACTTTTCAATGTACCTCGGTACACGTGACAATAAACAAATCCAATCCAATCCAATCCTAATATAGATGGGAAATATACAGTAAATTGGCAGGCAGAGAGATCTGGGTGTACAGGTCTACAGGTCACTGAAAGTGACAACGCAGGTAGAGAAGGTAGTCAAGAAGGCATACAGCATGCTTGCCTTCATCGGCCGGGGCACTGAGTATAAAAATTGGCAAGTCATGCTGCAACTGTGTAGAACCTTAGTTAGGCCACACTTGGAACACAGTGATCAATTCTGGTCATTTCAGAAGGACGTGGAGGCTTTGGAGAGAGTACAAAAGAAGTTTACTAGGATGTTGCCTGGTATTAGCTATGAGGAGAGGTTGGATTAACATGATTTGTTCTCACTGGAACGATGGAGGTTGAGAGGCGACCTGATAGAAACCTACAGAATTATGAGGGGCATGGACAGAGGGATCGTCAGAAGCTTTTTCCCAGGGTGGAAGAGTCAATTACTAGGGGACATAGGTTTCAGGTGCGAGGGGCAAAGTTTAGTGGAGATGTGAGGGAGAAGCTTTTTTTACACAGAGGGTAGTGGGTATCTGGAACTCAATGCCAGAGGAGGCGGTGGAAGTGGGAACAATAGTGGCGTTTAAGGGAAATAAAGGGATACAAATAGAGGGACCCTGGAAGTGTAGGAGGTTTTAGTTTAGACGGGCAGCATGGTCAGTGCAGGCTTGGAGGGCTGAAGGGCCTGTTCCTGTGCTGTACCTTTCCTTGTTCTTTGTTCCACAGAAACATATTAAGAATGTCACTCACCAATATAGGCATCTGCATTCCCAATGTACATTTCTATGCAGTGTCCAAGCATCGTGACGGAAAAGGTATCATCTCTGCGCAGACCCAGGGCCTGAGAAACACAAAGAAATATCCAACACAAACCGTTTAATCTTCACGGAAGTGAAAATACATTTCCTTTTCTTAAAAAAGGTAGCTCCAGTAATTAACTGGTTTAAAATGTATGTTTGGTTGATGTTACAATGCAGTTATAAGCTAGAGAGAGAATGGGTCAAAGCAGATTTAGATAACTCCCTGACATAGAAGAGAATGTTACCATCAGACAAAGGAAACTCCCACCCTGTAATGCAATTCCCCATTTCAATAACGTTCAAGGGAAATGCAAAGAAAACATCACCTCCATCTATAATGGAGCTTGGAAGCAATTAGAATGGATTCAACGTGTGTGTTTCATATCTGAAGGTAACCATACCGTATGAAAATAGTTGATGGCGCTCTCAAAGTTGCCCATCAGGCTCAGCACGTAACCAATAACAGAATAGGTGCACGCATTCTGGGGAATGAGGACAAGAGCCTGGTGGTGATAGTCTAACGCTTCATCATATTTCCTGAAAGGAAAGCAAGGATTCAATTTGTTAAGGATTGCGGGATTAAGAATGACCCTGCTCTCACATAATAATCTTAATTTGATGCAGAAATTGAAGAGTTGCTAGCATCACAGAATCTTGGGACATCAGGCAGCCCATTATATCTGTGCAGAATCTTTGAAAGAGCTATCCAATTAATTGCACATTCCTGCTCTTTCTCTGTAATATTTATTTTCAAACATATATCCAATTGTCTTCTGAAAGTTATGAGTGAACTTGCTTCCATCGCCCTTGCAAATTCCAGATTACAACAGCTGTGTTTTTAAAAAAAAAAACAATCTTTCCTCTGGTTGTCAATCACCTTAAATCTGTTCCTCCGGTGACTGAGCTTCCGACTTTATCTAAACCATCTCTGCTCAGAGGAGATCAAACTCAGCTTCTCCAGTCTCTCCACATTAATGGACTCCCTCGGCCCTGGTGCCATTCCAGTCAATCTCCTCCGAAGCCTCTCCAAGGCCCTGACATTCTTACTGATCCTTACTAAACAGCAAAATCATCCAATCAAACTGCAGCAATCTGTCACCAAATTGGACACCATACTCCACAGGTGACCATTCTGATATCTTGGGCCTGCCGATGTAGCTGTTTGTACATCAGTTAAACATAAAGGACTGGCTTGGTGATTTAGTTCATTTGTGACAGAGTTCCAAACAAAAATAAATCTATTGTTCTGCTAAGTGATTTACGTTAGAACATAGAACAGTACAGCACAGAACAGGCCCTTCGGCCCTCGATGTTGTGCCGAGCAATTATCACCCTACTCAAACCCACGTATCCACCCTATACCCGTAACCCAACCTCCCCCCAACCTTACTTTTTAGGACACTACGGGCAATTTAGCATGGCCAATCCACCTAACCCGCACATCTTTGGACTGTGGGAGGAAACCGGAGCACCCGGAGGAAACCCACGCACACACGGGGAGAACGTGCTGACTCCGCACAGACAGTGACCCAGCCGGGAACCGAACCTGGGACCCTGGAGCTGTGAAGCATTTATGCTAACCACCATGCTACCGTGCTGCCCAAAAGTTTTATCAAAAGATGCACTATTTCTAGGTATGATTAGAAAGGTTTAATGGAAACTGATAACCCAAATTAATAATAAGGATTCTTAATACTAAAGCACTTGATAAAAGAGCAGCCAATTACCACACTCATCTGAGTGTCTGTTGACAATTAGTGAAAATCCTAATTAGTGCCACGTGCTTACTGTTAAACAGCAACATCATCCAATCAAAGAGCAGTAAACTTCACAACCATCCCTGCACTCTGATGAGGATTAAAAATTGATGAGGATTAGGAGTCGATGAGATGTTGATGCTGTGAAAGATTGAATATGGTGTTTATAACCAGCAGCCAATTTCGACATCCAAAAAAACAGGCCAGAATTTTCCAACCGTTGGAATTTCCTGTTCCTGCCAGCAGCAGATTCCCGCCTGCTGATTTCCCGGCAGCATGGCGTGACTTAATTGGGAAATCCCATTGACAAGCAGCAGGGAGAGAGAATTCCCCCCCTCCCCACTAGCGAACGGCACGCTGCCGGGAAACACATGGCTGGGGGGATCCGAGAATCCAGCTCAGAGTCTAATTAAAACAGACGGCAGAGAGCTCCCTCCACTTTGTTTGTATGTACTATAGACAATATTGCCGATATGGTGTACTATAGACAATATTGCCGATATGGTGTACTATAGACAATATTGCTGATATGGTGTACTATAGACAATATTGCCGAGATTGTGTACTATAGACAATATTGCCGATATGGTGTACTATAGACAATATTGCCGATATGGTGTACTATAGACAATATTGCCGATATGGTGTACTATAGACAATATTGCCGATATGGCGTACTGTAGACAATATTGCCAAGATTGTGTACTATAGACAATATTGCCGATATGGTGTACTATAGACAATATTGCCGATATTGTGTACTATAGACAATATTGCTGATATGATGTACTACAGATAATATTGCCGATATGGTAGCGTGTTACACATTTTGATGGAAATTTATACCGGCATTCTTTAAATGTAATAATCCGGATTTTCACCACCTTGCGGGGGGGGGGGGGGGGTTAATATATAGGCAGTGTGCACGTCTGCATAATCTCACCGTGCACCATTTCAGTCTCTGCATTCCGGATATTCTGCGAGTGTCTCATTGAGATTTTGAAGTTGCAGTCTGATGATATCAGACTCTGATGACATATTAGCTTTGCGACACACGATCGGTGTGTTTAAAGAAACCCAGCACTAAGTAGCGAATAATCTCAGATAACAAACACAGGTCATTCTTTCTTTAAATAAAAGTCTGCCTGTGGGCGAAGAGCGCATCACACTTTCTGCTAAATCCTCATTGCCAAGCAGGAGTCGGGCTTGGTGTATTGAACTGAGATCAAGGAGCACATGCCAGTTCCTCACCTATCTGGTTAAAACCGAGGACAGCATTTCACATCACTGCTGTCCCAAGGCAAATTTCCGAAATCGCAATGAATGGGTTCACTTAGATGTTCAGGTAAGTTTCCATTTGATCTCTACCAATACCATTCTACCTTTTGTAGCCAGATCCTAGATCAGGTCCTGTGTAATGACACAGGAATAATTAATGATCTCATAGTTAGGGATCCTCTCGGAAGGAGTGATCACACTATGGTTTAACTTAAAATACAGAAGATGGGCAAGAAGGTAAAATCCAATACCAGTGTCTTGTGCTTAAACAAAGGAGATTACAATGGGATGATGGAGGAGTTGGCTAAGGTAGACTGGGAGCAAAGGCTTTGTGGTGGGACAATTGAGTAAGTGTAGAGGACTTTGTTTTTTTAAAATATTTTTTATTCTCCTCCTTTTTCACATTTTCTCCCAAATTTACACCCAACAATAAACAATAATCAGTAACGAATGTAATGTCAATTCCCATATCAATAACAATAATCCCATCCTCCCACCAAACCCCAGACATTGGCCCGCATGTTAACATAAACAAATGACAAAAAGGAATCAGGAATCCCCCATAGTCACCATTAACACATTGTCCCCCTCCCCCCCAACCCCCAATGTTCAATGTGATCCAATTCTCGAAAGTGCATAATGAATAATGCCCGTGAATTGTAGAACCCACCCATCCTTCCCCTCAGTTCAAATTTGACCTTTTCAAGAATTCCAGCAAGTCCCCCGCCACCCCAGGGTGGAGAGGTTGTTCTCCACCCTAACAGAATCCACCTTCGGGCGATCAACGAGGAGATGGCTACAACATCTGACTCCACGTCCGTGTCCGACACCCCGAATATGGCCTCCCGAGGGCCGGGGTCCATGTGCACCACTTTAGAGATTACCCCAAAAACTTCCTTCCAGTAATCCTCCAGCTTTGGACAGGACCAAAACATATTAACGTGGTTTGCGGGGCCTCCCCCGCAACGTTCACACACATCTTCTACCGCCTCAAAGAGCATGGCCAATCCACCTAACCCGCACATCTTTGGACTAATATAATATAAAAACAGATAGCAAAAAATGGCTACAAATATATATAAAACTAAAAAGAGTGGTTACGGTAAACATTGGTCCTTCAGAGGATGAGAAAGGGGATTTAATTAAAAAAAAAAAAAAATTTAGTGTACCCAATTCATTTTTTCCAATTAAGGGGCAATTTAGCGTGTTCAATCCACCTTCCCAGAACATCTTTGGGTTGTGGGGGTGAAACCCACGCAAACACAGGGAGAATGTGCAAACTCCACACGGACAGTGACCCAGAGCTGGACCTGGGACTTCGGCGCCGTGAGGCAGCAGGGCTAACCCACTGCGCCACCATGCTGCCTGAAAGGGGATTTAATAATGGGAAGTGAGGAAATGGCCGAGGCATTGAACAGGTATTTTGTGTTGGTCTTCATAGTGGAAGACACAAATAACATGCCAATAATTGATGGCAAGGAGGCTATGGCAGGTGAGGACCTAGAAACAATCATTATCACTAAGCAGGTAGTGTTAGGCAAGCTAATGTGGCTAAAGGTAGACAAGTCTCCTGGCCCTGATGGAATGCATCCCAGGGTACTAAATGAGATGGCAGAAGAATAGCAAATGCGCTCGTGGAATTTACCAAAATTAACTGGGGCAGTTCCAGCAGATTGGAAAATGGCAAATAATAATCTTTGTTGTCACATGGAGGCTTACATTAACACTGCAATGACGTTACTGTGAAAAGTCCCTCGTCGCCCACATTCCGGCACTTGTTCGGGTACACAGAGGGAGAATTCAGAATGTCCAATTCACCTAACAAGCATGTCTTTCGGGACTTGTGGGAGGAAACCGGAGCACCCGGAGGAGACCCACGCAGACACGGAGAGAACGTGCAGACTCCTCACAGACAGTGACCCAAGCCGGGAATCGAACCTAGGACACTGGTGCTGTGAAGCAACAGTGCTAACCACTGTACTACCGTGTTGCCCATTGATGTGCGCCACAGTGGAAACAATGTCCCTGGTTCTATCTTATCTATTCCCTTCATAATTTTATATGTTTCCATAAGAGCCCCTCCTCATTCTTCTAAATTCCAATGAGTATAGTCCAGTTTACTCAGTCGCTCCTCATAAGCCAATCCTCTCAACCCTGGAATCAACCTAATGAATCTCCTCTGCACCCCACCAGTGCCAGAACATCCTTTCTCAAGTAAGACCAAAAAAGGAGGTAGAGAAAAGGCGAGTAACTATAGGCCAGTTAGCTTAACTTCTGTAGTGGGGAAAATGCTTAAATCAATCATCAAGGAAGAAATAGCGAGACATCTGGATGGAAATTGTCCCATTGGGCAGGCACAGCATGGGTTCATGACAGGCAGGTCATGTATAATTAATTTATTGGAATTCTTTGAGGACATTACGAGCGCGGTGGACAATGGGGAACCAGTGGGTGTGGTGTATCTGGATTTCCAGAAGGCATTCGACAAGGTGCCACACAAAAGGCTGCTGCATAAGATAATGGTGCATGGCATTATGGGTAATGTATTAGCATGGATAGGGCATTGGTTAACTAACAGAAATCAACGAGTGCGGATATATGGGTGTTTTTCTGGTTGGCGATCAATGGCTAGCGGTGTGCCTCAGGGATCAGTTTTGGGACTGCAATTGTTTACAATTCACACAGATGTTTTGGACTTGGGGACCAAGTGCAAATGTGTCAAAGTTCACAGTTGACACTATGATGAGTGGTAGCGCAAAGTGTGCAGAGGACGCTGAGAATCTGCCAAGGGATATAGATAGTTTGGGTGAGTGGGCAAGGATCTGGCAGATAGAGTACAATGTTGGTAAATGTGAGGTCATCCCATTTGGTAGGAATAACAGCAAAATGGACTATTATTTAAATGGTAAAAAATTGCAGCATGCTGGTTTGCAGAGGGACCTGGGTGTCCTTGTGCATGAATCGCAAAAAAGTTGGTTTGCAGGTGCAGCAGGTAATTAAGAAGGCAAATGGAATGTTGTCCTTCATTGCTGGAGGGATGGAGTTTAAAAACAGGGAGGTTATGTTGCAGCTGTATAGGGTGCTGGTGAGGCCACACCTGGAGCACTGTGTACAGTTTTGGTCTCCTTACTTGAGAAAGGATGTATTGGCACTGGAGGGGGTACAGAGGAGATTCATCAGGTTCATTCCGGAGTTGAGAGGATTGGCTTAACTTCTGTAGTGGGGAAAATGCTTAAATCAATCATCAAGGAAGAAATAGCGAGACATCTGGATCAGAGACAACTGATCCCTGAGAGACTGAGTAGACTGGGACTATACTTATTGGAATTTAGAAGAATGAGGGGATTCTTATAGAAACATATAAAATTATGAAGAGAATAGAGAGGATAGAAGCATGGAGGTTGTTTCCACTGGTGGGTGAAACTAGAACTCGGGGGCATAGCCTCAAAATAACGGGGAGTAGATTTAGGGCTGAGTGGAGGAGGAACCTCTTCACCCAAAGGCTTGTGAACCTGTGGAATTCCTTGCCCAATGTAGCAGTTGAGGCTTCCTCGTTGAATGATTTTAAAGCAAAGATAGATTTTTGAACAGCGAAGGAATAAAAGGTAAGCGGGCCGGAAAGTGGAGCTGAGTGCACAATAAGATCAGCCATGACCTCACTGAATGGTGGAGCAGGCTCGAGGGGCCAGACGGCCTACTCCTGCACCTAGTTCTTATGAAATAGTTAAAACATAATTGGAGACGCACAGGTATCCTCAAAGGTGAGGTTTGTGGTGTGAGTGGTGTGTGTGGTGTAAATGTCTGCGTGGTGTGAGGTGTGTGCGAGGTGAGTATGAGGTGCGCGTGAGGTGAGGCGTGAGGTGAGGTGAGCGTGAGGTGAGGTGTGAGGTGAGCGTGAGATGAGCGTGAGATGAGCGTGAGACATATCGATATAATACAATCAGGTAGTACAAGAGACCCTTCAGTCCACAGTGCCTCTTTGAAAGAATTATCTGATTAACAACCCCCCCCCCCCGCTTACTCCCCACTGCCCTGTATTTTTTCTTCCTTTTTAAGTTGATGGCCAAGTCAAGTTTGAAAGTTAAAAATATAATGACAATTCTTCCCCTACTGCCTAACTCCGTGATTAATGTATTCTACAATATGATAAAGCAAAGAAACTCAACTTTATTCTCTGGATACAAGTTCTTTACCGTGAATGACAACCATATAACAGACCATCAGAGCAAGTGAGGCAAAGAGACATTTATTTGGGCGAACTGGAATCCCATCTGAACACTATGTTTTGGCAAAGATCAACACTTACTTGAGTTTTCGGCACACATGTCCCAGATTATTCATTAATGGTTCCCATTTATCAACAGTTACCTGCAAAACAAAACAAGTCAAACCGTAACACATCCAAAACTTTCAAACGTCAAGGTGCGTGCTCAGACACGTGGAGTGAGGAAGCTTTGGCCTGGAATTTCCCATCTGGATGCAGCTCAAACCATATAAACTAATTGGAGGAAGTGTGCTGAAAGAACCCAGGCTTCCAATGGTCAGATCATTAGAATATCTTTCCACATTCTCACCACTCTCCAGGTAAAGATCTTTCTCCTGAATTCTTTATTGAATTTATTAGTGACCATCTCCTTAGGTACAGGGTTGGTGTCAGAGGACAGGAGAATTGCAAATCTTACACCTTGGGCGTGATAACAAACCCAGCAAGTATGGCTCAGTCAGTTTAGCCTTGGAGATGGGAAAGGTTTCAGAATGATCATTTGCACAAAATGTACAATTGTTTGGGCAAATGTAGATGAATTAAGGAAAGACAGCAAAGATTTGTTAAAGAGAAAGAGTCTTTTTTTTGACAGAGGGTTAAGCCGTTCTGGGGCTGGTTTAGCTCACCTGGGGCTGGTTTAGCTCACCTGGGGCTGGTTTAACACACCTGGGGCTGGTTTAGCACACCTGGGGCTGGTTTAGCACACCTGGGGCTGGTTTAGCATACCTGGGGCTGGTTTAGCACACCTGGGCTAAATCTCTGGCTTTTAAAGCAGACCAAGGCAGGCCAGCAGCACGGTTCAATTCCCGTACCAGCCTCCCCAAACAGGCGGCGGAATTTGGCGACTAGAGGCTTTTCACAGTAACGTCATTGAAGCCTACTCGTGACAATAAGCGATTTTCATTTAATTTTCATTTCATGTATACATACATTTCAGAAAGGGTTTAAATGCCACATAATAGATTTGTCAACACAGTTAAAATCCATGGAGTGACAGGAACTTGAGTAACTGCAAACAGAACAGTTCAGACTGGAGGAAGATATACAGGGGCGTTCCCCATTAGTCAGTACTCGGACCAATGCTCTGTCTAGATCTATCTGGGTGCACAGGGCACAATTCCAAAAGTTATCGATGAACAAAACTTGGAGGTACTATGAACTGAGAGGTTTAGTGTTAGATTTTAGGAGGACAGAGGCTGATGCAATGGATGTTCACTTGGCAGATTAAAGTTAATGCAGACAAGTGTGAAGTGACCCACTTTAAGAGGAAGAACAAAGAGAGGCAATATTTATTAAGGTCATGGCTCTAATGAGGCTGCGGGGGCAATGGGAGCCTGGATTATAGGTGCACAGATCAATAACGATGGTGGGAAATAGTTGCGAAAGTGGTTAATAAAACATACAGACTCTGGGCTTTAGAAACAGAGACGGGGCTAGATCCTCCGTTTCAGGGACTAAGTCCCCAGGCCGTTGTGAAAACGGTGGTCATTTACGCCAGGATAATTGGCTTCAAAAGGCCACAGATTCATAGCCTTGCAGGGGGCTAGTAGGCAGCTGTTGTGGAGCTCGCAGCTCCAGCTGCTGATACGGCCCCCTGCACTTCCGGGCCCGAGGCCGCGCATGTGCTGGGCGGCGGCCTCCAGCGGCCACGCCGTGCTCCATGGCGGACTCAGACCGCGGACCTGGACCAGCAAAATAGTGCCCCGCGCCGGCCGTTCGCCCGACCCGAACCGTCCGCACACACAGCCCCCAGTCCCGAATGAGGCCCTCCCTGCCCGCCGATCGGCCCTCCCTCGACTGCGGCAGCCCCGGACTGAATCCACAGCCGCCACGCGGGTATCACGGACGGTGGGATCATGAGTGGTCCACGCTGTCGGGAATTTGGCCGGTCGGGGACGGAGAATAGCGGGAAGGACCTCAGGCAATGGCCTGAGGCGGTGGATAATCGGCGCCGCGTACTCCCAGAGTATGCCGCTTCTCCGGGGGGGGGTGAATCACGGAACCGGCGCCGGTCCTGAATTCGTGCGGGAAACTGAATTCTCTGCTCTGTCGCCGAACACGATTTCAGCGTCAGGGTGCTGAAAAAACACAACTTTTCAAAAACATTGGAGCAGTGTGTCCAATTCTGCGCCATGCTTTTAAGGATGTGAAAGCATTAGAGAGGGTGTAGAAAAACATTCACTGACTGGTTCAGGAATGATGAACTTCAGCGAACTAGATAGACTAGTGGGGCTGGAAGCTGGTCTTTCAGTAGAAGGGAGGGTTGAAGTATTGAAAATCATGAGAGGTGTAGGCAGAGTAGATTTGGGGAAAAAGCGGATTCCTTTAGCAGAAAGGCTGGGAATCAGAGGACACAGAATTGAGGTGGATGGCAAAAGAACCAAAAGCAGACGGGAAGATAAATAGTTTTTTTTTTTTTTTTACAGTGAGTATTCAGGGCCTGGAATGCACTGCCCGGCAGTGTGGAGATGACAATTCAATCTCGGTTCTCAAAACAGAGATGTTTTGCAGATAAATATAGATGAAGGAATGAGGAAGGAAAAATCGTTGGCTGTGGGATGATTTTGGCCAGCATGAATTGCTATGAAAAATATAGTCAGAGTCACTAAGGTTTAAGAATTAGCCATTCCACCCATCAAGTCCACACTCTGTAGTGTACACTCCACACTCCCTGGCTCTATCCCCATTTCCCTGCAAGTTTATTTCCCTCAAAGTGCCCATCCAATTTCCTTTTGAAATCGTGCATCTTTTCCACACCCTCCAACCTATGAAGCAGCAAGTTCCAGGCCATTACCACTGGCAGTATAAAGAACATTCTTCCTTACATCTTCAATGCCTTTAGTTAAACCTTTGTTATTTTAGGATGTCAAGTCTTTCCTCAGCCAGTTTAAGACTTTTATAGGTTAGTGTCTTGAATATAGGAAAGAGGAGTAACCCCTTGGGTTACTTCACAATCCAACTAGACCATGGCTGACCATTTATCTCAATGTCATTGTACCGCACTATTCCCGTACCCGTGGATGTCTTTAATATCTAGAAATCTGTCAATGCCTGTCTCGAACATGCTCAATGACTGAGCTTCCACAGCCCACTGGGGTAGAGAATTCCAAAGATTCACCATTCACGAGTGATGAGATTCCTCCTCATCTCAGTTCTAAATGGGCTGCCTCCGTAGGAGCATCATTCCCTCGATCTTCAGAGTGCGGTGTCAAGACTTCTAGCAATTTAGAGGTGAGGAGATTGACTACTATGGCAGGCTGGTGATTTTTCACTGCAAGCTTTCTGGATAATCACGTGTGCAGCGAGTATCACCAGTTGCTTGAGCTGAAGTTTTAATTTTCATAGTTTGAGAAGCTGCTGGGAGCACAGCAGCGTATCTGGGATTCTGAGCTTCCCATCACATCGACTCCAGGAGGCAGTCAGTCCACATCGACTCCAGGAGGCAGTCAGTCCACATCGGCTCCAGGAGGCCACTCATCAGGTCCGATGAAATGTCATCAACCTAAAATGTTAACTCTGATTCTCTCGATGGCCGGGAATGTGGCGCAGTGGTTAGCACTGCTGCCTCATGGCGCAAGGACCCTGGTTCGATCCCGGGTCACTGTCCGTGTGGAGTTTGCACATTCTCCCCGTATTTGCATGGGTCTCACCCCCACAATCCAAAGATGTGCAGGGGAGGTGGATTGGCCACACTAAATTGCCCCTTAATTGGAAAAAAAAATTAATTTGGAACTCTAAAATTTTTATTTTTTTAAAAACTCTGATTCTCTCTATATTGATGCCAAGTATTTCCAACAGTTTTGGCTTTTATTCAAGAGGGCGTCACGGTCGCACAGTGGTTAGCACTGTCTGTGCAGAGTCTGCACGTTCTCCCAGTATCTGGGTGGGTTTCTCCGGGTGCTCCGGTTTCCTCCCACAAGTCCTGAAAGACGTGCTTGTTGGGTGAATTGGACATTCTGAATTCTCCCTCAGTGTACCCAAACAGACGCCAGAACGTGGCGACTAGGGACTTTTCACAGTAACTTCCTTGCAGTGTTAATGTTAGCCTATTTGTGACAATAAAGATTAATATAAAAGAAACGTACTGTGAGGAATGATAGTATTTCAAGTATGTACATCTTAATGTATATGGTGCACCAATTCTCAAAAGCCTTCCCACACCTTCATTATAACAAAGAATCAGTATTTAGCAATGTCATGTGTGACAGGAATCTATTAACCTGTTTCCGTGACGGCAATGTGCAGATGACTTGCAGAATTGCAACAGGGAAATGAATGGGTGTGGTAAACCAATTTGTTCTCCCTTCTTCTGCACATGATTTGAATAACAAACTCACATATGGAAACTACCAGAGAACAAAGGAAAATTATGCTTGAATGTTATAGATATCTTCCCTATTCCCCTGTGCACAGCAGCACAGTGGTTAGCACAGTGGCTTCACAGCTCCAGGTTAGATACCTGGCTTGGGTCACTGTCTGTGCGGAGTCTGCACGTTCTCCCGTGTCTGCGTGGGATTCCTCTGGGTTCTCCGGTTTCCTCCCACAGTCCAAAGATGTGCAGGTTAGGTCAATCGACCATGCTAAATTACCTTTAGATTAGGTGTGGTTACTGGGATAGGGTGGAAGATGTGGGCTGAAGTCGGCTGCTCTTTCCAAGAGTCGGTGCAGACTTGATGGGCTGAATGGCCTCCTTTTGCACTGTAAATTCTATGATTCTATAAATAAAATCTACAGTGTAGTTAGCACAATTTTATCTACTGAGAAGAATACAGTCGTTTGGCAATAAAGAACTTGAGCATTGCTGAAAAATAAAGGAGACAAGTTGTTAAAGTTTTTCATGAATTCATCAGTTTAGACACTAGAAAGGGACCAACAATTCATACTGCACGAGCAAAGGGTGCTGATTGTTTGGCAAGTCGACTGATTGGTTGAGGTGTTGCCATGGAGAATGTGCTGGGGAATTACTGTCCCCCACCCCCCACCCCCCCAGGCGCCTGCCCTGATGAATGGAAGATGAAAATCTTGGCCAGCGTGCCTCTTTCCTTCAGCAACACTCAAAACACAGTCTTTCTCTGTCTCAGTCCAACTGTGGAACTTTGTCCTCAAACCCTGTGCCTCACCCCTATTTGATAATCTTTTATACACAAGGAAACAAAATACAATGGAGCCATCTATTCAGGTGCTTCTGATCAAAGGTGTTGACAGGGTAGATAGAGTGAGGGTCCAGAACAAAGAGCAAAATTAGAGTTGAACCATTCATGGGTGAAATAAAAACAGAAAATGCAGGAGAAATTGCTGGATTTTTACAGCATTTTTGTTTTTACATCACGCCTGAATGAAACCAAAATACCGCAAACGCTGGAAATCTGATATCAGGAAGCACTTTTTCACATAAAGTGGGGTGGCATCCCGGAACTCTTGCGGCTTACCTTCAAAGAGCTGTTCAGGCCGGGAACCAAGTTGACAATTTTAAAACTGAGGTTGATAGATATTTTTTGGGAAAGGATATTAGACGGCTACAGGGTTAAGAAACAAAACAGCCCTCATCTAATTAAATGAAGGAACAAACTCCAGACGCTCTGTACCTATACGAGAGGTAAAATAGGAGCTATCTGCCTTCAAAGTAGAAAACAGAAGTTTGAGACATGCTTCAGGCAAAGGCCGGTTGATTGATTTGTGATACTTGCCGTCTATTCAAAGTGCCAATTAAACTATACATGATCTAGTTGTTGATGTCAAATCGGAATTTGAAAACTGAGAATGAGTTTTGTTGGGGAAGGGAATGAAGGGTAAGGAAGCAAGACAAGGAATTGGAATTAAGTCAAGATCAATCATGAATGCTCGAACAGACTTGAGGGCTGAATGGCCTCATCCAGCTTTTGGAAGCCCTCAAGCAAGCTTTCAACAGCC
This sequence comes from Scyliorhinus canicula, assembly GCF_902713615.1. Taxonomy (NCBI): domain Eukaryota; kingdom Metazoa; phylum Chordata; class Chondrichthyes; order Carcharhiniformes; family Scyliorhinidae; genus Scyliorhinus; species Scyliorhinus canicula. The sequence continues at coordinate 158,093,168 of NC_052159.1, forward strand.
TCTCATGGCCCCTTCGCCAAAGGTCAGCCATCTGCTCTTTGCCTACCACTGTCTCAAGGTGTTATTCAATGGATTGGATTGGATTGGATTTGTTTATAGTCACGTGTACCGAGGTACAGTGAAAAGTATTTTTCTGCGAGCAGCTCAACAGATCATTAAATACATGGGAAGAAAAGGGAATAAAAGAAAATACATAATAGGGCAACACAACATATACAATGTAACTACATAAGCACTGGCATCGGATGAAGTATACAGGGTGTAGTGTTAATGAGGTCAGTCCATAAGAGGGTCATTTCGGAGTCTGGTGACAGTGGGGAAGAAGCTGTTTTTGAGTCTGTTCGTGCGTGTTCTCAGACTTCTGTATCTCCTGCCCGATGGAAGAAGTTGGAAGAGTGAGTAAGCCGGGTGGGAGGGATCTTTGATTATGCTGCCCGCTTTCCCCAGGCAGCGGGAGGTGTAGATGGAGTCAATGGATGGGAGGCAGGTTCGTGTGATGGACTGGGCGGTGTTCACGACTCTGAAGTTTCTTGCGGTCCTGGACCGAGCAGTTGCCATACCAGGCTGTGATGCAGCCAGATAGGATGCTTTCTATAATGCATCTGTAATGTTCGGCCACACCAAATAATAAGCACCAGATAATAAGCACCAGGTGTTACTATAACCGTACCAGAGTGTTCCCTGCATCAAGCAGCCAAGAACATTTCTTAACTCTCACAATTTATCAAATTAATTATTCAGCTCTGCAGAAACATGAGATGTCATCAGTGAATACACCAAATCGTTTAATAATCTGTAACGAGTCCATTATATTCCTGTGGCAACCATACAACTGGGTCACAGCCAAACTATTTCCGACTATAGCTGGCTCTCGCGACCCATGCCACGTTAACAACAGATTCTCCAAGGTTACTTTTTAAAAAATGTCACACACATTGTTCTGTATTATTAAATGTAAAAATTATAAATTAGCTGCTGTTTCATTCTAAAGGACAGCTCTATCCTGACATCTTGCCAAAGGATGTAACTCAGGATTATCTTATATCTACACACCCATCGTTTGCTTTTGGATAATTGTAGGCGAGGGCCGGAAGGATTAACAGGCTCAATATTACGCAGTTTTAACAATATCATGTTCACTCTTTTGAAATCTAACATGACCTAGGTAGGATATTAATTTAAAAACTACCACTTGAGAAACAGGAGCCCTAATTGCTGAACCACCGATCAGACAGAATGCCTGTCAGTACCGTTTCCCAGGTAAACAGACTGAAAACATGGTTTAAAAAACACAATGCTGGGCACAGCCCAGCTGACCAATATGCAAAACCTTGTCGACACGTTCCATTCTGTACAACTGCAACATTTTACCGGCTCCTGTCTACACGAGCAGAGTTTAGATGCCAGCTAATGCCACCCTTGGCGAACAATTGAAGACCCGATAAAGGTAGATGTTAAAGTCCTTGCGGTACAGGAACCAAGTTAGATGATTGAGCCCGTGTAGCCAGGGACGAGTACCTGGGAAGAGGGGTTGGATAGCAGCGGGGGAAGTGATGAAAGAAAAGAAGCATTTTGAAGGGCAAGAGCCTATGGTGTGGAGAGACAATTGGCAAGTGGAGGGAGTGGACACAGGGGCTGGTAGGGGTGGAGGAGACTGTGTGTCCGGGTTAACTGAGAGAACGATAAAAGGGCACGGGGGGGGTTTGTTAGTGACACACTGAATTCAAAAATAACACAGATCCCGACGCTGAACACAGCCGCAGGAAATGCCACCCAAAGAGAATTTTACAGGTCTCTAACTGCAAAGTGCCTCAACGACACGGTGGCCCAGAGAAAAGCCACGGCAGCGGCTTCTAAATCAGCCTCATGTGGTCATATACAGTACTGCAGTGAGAATTTACCCAGGCAGAAACCCCCAAAAATGGGCAGGCCACCTTTCAGCGACCCATTTCACACCATCCTGCGACCCACCCGCAGGTTGTGAGCCACACTTTGCAAAACACTGGTCTAAATGCAGCAATCTGAACGACCCAAGACAGGAGGCATTATTCCAATCTCTCTGAGAATAGGTCATTTCGATGCAATAACCGAAGTAGAAAGATTAGATTGTGCCGTGGTTCCGAGGGAAGAGAAATAAAAATTACAATAGTTTTGCAGCAGTGAATTCAAATTCGCAACATTTCAAGCAGGCCCTTCAAGGTCTTATTGCTGCGGCAGAAAGTGCACACAAATATTAGGAAAAGGGTATATTTCAATTCCGTCACATACAAGTGCTCTGAAATTCAGTCACTTGTTCTGTAGTATCCAGTATTCAAAAATCCTGAAGTATTGTGGTTTAAACTTCCATTTAAATTAGTTTTTTTATTCTTTCACAGGATGCAGACGTCACCAGTCATAGTTTGCTTCCAATTTGCCATTAAAATTCGTGAGTCTTTGCATAGGTAACAGGGAGCCACTTTCATGAATCGTTGCAGTCCTGTGTGGCGTAGGTACACCCACTGTGCTGTTAGGCTGTTAGGAACAGCGATATATTTCCATGTCAGGATGGTGAGGATGGGAACCTCCAGGTGGTGGGATTGCCAGGCATTTGCTGCCCTTGTCCTTTCAGATGGTAGAGGTCGAGGGTTTGGAAGGTGCTGTCTGAGAAGCCTTGATGAGCTGCAGAAATGCATCTTATAGATAGTGGACACTGCTGCTACTGTACATTGGTGGTGGAGGAAGTACCAATGAAGTACATGTCCCCCCCGTGTGTGCGTGGGTTTCCTCCGGGTGCTCCGGTTTCCTCCCACAGTCCAAAGATGTGCGGGTTAGGTGGATTGGCCATGCTAAATTGCCCGTAGTGTAAGGTTAATGGGGGGATTGTTGGGTTACGGGTATAGGGTGGATACGTGGGTTTGAGTAGGGTGATCATTGCACGGCACAACATTGAGGGCCGAAGGGCCTGTTCTGTGCTGTACTGTTCTATGTTCTATGAAGAGGGCTGCTTCATCCGGTGTCGACCTTCTTGAGTGTTGCTGGAGCTGCACTCATCCAGGCAAATGGGAGTATTCCATCACACTCCTGACTGGTGCCATGTAGATGGTGGACAGGTTTTGGGGAGTCAGGAGGGGAATTCTTACTGCTGAATTCCCAGTCTTTGACCTGCTCTTGTAGCTGCAGTATTTATAAGCCTGCTTTAGTTAAGTTTCTGGTCAATGGGAAACCCCAGGATATTCAAACCCTTTCGGACGTTCTTGATATCACCTGGAGTGAATCAAATTGGCTAAAGACTTAGATCTGTGATGCTGGGAACCTCAGGTGGAGACCAATATAGATCATCATACAAATCAATTATTTATACCGTTTAGGTGTGGGTATGACATTTGTATTCAATAGCCACACACTCAAGTCACCTCGAAACGAATGCAGTTCAAAGAAAGGCCCATCAAACATTCAGACCGAGACACTGCTCTTTCCAGGCAGCATGATACATCAGCACAGCAACATCCAGCTGTTTGGCGAGACCCACTGAAATACATAGAATTTACAGTGCAGAAGGAGGCCATTCGGCCCATCGAGTCTGCACCGGCTCTTGGAAAGAGCACCGTACCCCCTACCCAAGGTCAACACCTCCACCCTATCCCCATAACTCAGTAACCACACCCAGCACTAAGGGTAATTTTGGACACTAAGGGCAATTTATCATGGCCAATCCATCTAACCTGCACATCTTTAGACTGTGGGAGGAAACCGGAGCACCCAGAGGAAACCCACGCACACACAGGGAGGATGTGCAGACTCCGCACAGATTGTGACCCAAGCCGGAATCGAACCTGGGACCCTGGAGCTGTGAAGCGATTGTGCTATCCACAATGCTACCGTGCTGCCCTAATACAGCTCATGAAAGTTCTTTTATTTGGAAACATAAAATATATACTGTACCTCATTTCCAATTGCTCTCACTTTATCGAGTGCATCCAGAAAATACTTCTCTGCCGCCTTCCAGCTGAAACAAAATTATTTAAACTAATTTCAGCAAAAGTAAATGGACAAGTTAGAAGCCAACTGTGGATTCTCTCTGGAATGGCAAATCATTTTATCTGGACATTATTATTCAAAGGATCTTATTCTGGCAAACGTTGTCTCCATTCATCAGTTGACTTCTGCTGCACTGTCATATTTTTGGTGAAACTTTCCCCTGCCCTTGTTATATTGATGCCAAGGGCGTATTGTACGGCAATACACAATCTGGTTATTGGCTGGCAATTTTAATAGAATCATACAGCACAGGAGGCCATTCAGCCCATCATGCCTGTGCTGGTTCTCTGAAAGAGTTATTCAATTAGGCCCACTTCTTCTCGCTTGCCAAATTTTAAACTTCCAAATATATCTCCAAATCCCATGGGAAATCTCCTGAACTGTTGCTGCCTTAGGCAGTCCCTCAGGATTGATGGGTTTCAAGGCGGCTGATATGTCGAATGCCCATGCTGTGTTCTCTGTTTGTACAAATTCATTCTTCCTGGGAAAATAAGTACATTTAAAAGTTTGCCTTTGTTTTAAACTTGTGTCACTGTTTTCTCATAAATTTAAAGTGCCCAATTCTTTGTTTCCCCAATTAAGGGGCAATTTAGCAATGGCATTTTTCCAAGATCAGTAGGCATTAATACAGGAAGCCACCAAACATGTCAAAAGGACACAAGGATGAGAGACATTTAAAGTGGAATGGTGTGTGAAAAAGACACACCCCGTGTGACACAGAGTTTGTGAGAAAGATTATAAGTGCAGGAGAGTGAAAGAGACTTGGGATACATAGACACCATGCGCAGTATAGAATGGAGCCATTTGATTCATGCTGTCTGTGCTGGTGCTTGAACCCAACTCCACTAATTCCATTTCCCTGACTTGGATTTCTAAAAGATCTCCTGTGTTGCAGCAACGTAAACATTTCTTTAAGATCTACACATTCCCTCTACTTGAGCATCCTGAACTTGAGAAATAATTTGACGGACAGAAGGTTGATTTGCTGTGTAATTCAAGCTAATGCGTGTGTGCATCAAAACATTTTGACCCACTTACTCTGCGTTTTGAAAAGCCACCACTCCCATCTCGTGAAGGACAAAAGGGTCCTCAGGTGCCGTGCTCAAGGCCTGACTGAAGAATCTCTCTGCCAGCTTCGAATTGTTGGTCAGTCCATACTCGAGTCCAATATACAACATTGGTAAGTGACAACTGCGGGTGACAGAATGTAAAACTTCTGTAACACTGCAGTCCTTTGAAAGGTGTAAATAAAATCAAAACCAGTGAATACAACAATGGCATTACAGACCACGCACAGAAATGCCTGCAAATCAAACCTTGCTTTCTTAACACAAAAACTAATCGTGGCTACATAGGAGTTCGAATTAAGTTAAACCTATTTGTTAATTTATTAGTCAAATGCTAACTCAAACCGATTGGTTGAATGCCAATGTTATCAAGGCAATGTGAAGTCCTACACACACAGTTTCAGGAGATAGGTAAAAGATTAAAAAAACAAGACAGCAGAAGGTGGTAACGTCCAAGTTATTCCCAGTGCCATGTGCTGGTATGGAGCAGAAACAGGAAGCTAGCACAGGTTAATGTGTGGCTGGAAAGGTGGAGCAGGAGGGAGTATCGGAAATTTTAGGGGCTTTGAGACCTGTACAGCCAGATGGATTGCACTTGAGAGAATCAATGTCTTGAGGTGGGTGAAGAGTAAAACTAATTTGACACAGTAAGAAGTCCCACAACATCAGATTAAAGTCCAACAGGTTTATTTGAAATCACTAGCTTTCGGAGCACTGCTCCTTCATCGGGTGAAGTCACACCTGGTGTTGTGAGACTTCTTACTGTGCCCACCCCAGTCCAGCGCCGGCATCTCCGCATCGTAATTTGCGAAGGGGAGAGGCACCAAGACGCAGAAGGAAGGAGAGACAAGGTGCATCAAAAAGAAGCAAACAGCGACAAAGCGGGAGTTAGGAGTGAGGAGAAATGCAAAGTCGGCACGCACGGTGTTGGGAGTACATGTGCATTAAAATGAGGATGGTTAAAAAATGAGTTTGAGCAGCTACAGGCACAAGTTACCATGTGGGGATTATAAGATAATGGATGTACCAGGGACCTGGCTTAAACATGGCAGGAATGGGAACTGAACATTAGAGGTTAGAATGTATTCAGGACAGATAGGGAAACAAAAGAAAACTGAGGAAGGGGACAGGGTTGAGATGTGCATGGCAATATTGATCAAGGATAACATCAGTTCTACTGCTGGCAATATACCAGAGGACTCAAAGACTGAATCTAATTGGTCAAAGGCATAGAAAATGAGCTGCTACATTTCTAGGTGTTACCACAGACCCCAAAATAGTGTGAAGGAGAAGAGGAGCAAACAAATTCAGAGAAACATTAAAATAATAAAGTGGTAATCAGAGGAAACTTCACTTACTCTGTGATAGACTGGGTGGGACAAAACAGAACAAAAAGCAGGTAGGGGTAAGTACACAAGCTTCCTTTATTAGCATTTCCCTTCTTTTTTTAAAATAAATTTAGCATATCCAATTCTTTTTTTTTCCAATTGAGGGGCAATTTAGCGTGTCCAATCCACCTATCCTGCACATCTTTGGGTTGTGGGGGTGAAACACACGCAGATACGGGGAGAATGTGCAAACTCCACACGGACAGTGACCCAGGGTCGGGATCGAACCCAGGCCTTTGAGTGCCGTGAGGCAACAGTGCTAACCACTGAACCACCCTTATGAATATTTCCCAATGTTAACATGGAAGGAAGCTGTGCTGGATGTAGGCGATGGCAAATAATTTGTGTTACAATGGGGAAACACCTTGCCAAAAGTGATTGTAACACAAATACATTTAACATTGTTGGGAAAACAGACAAAGAATAATTGCAAGTGAAAATACTCAATGACTGGAGACACCTCTGCAAATCTTTCAAGGTGGGGGGGAAATTGATAACGATTAAAAATGTGCATGAAATACTGGCTTTGTAATTCGGGGCACTGAATGCAACAAACAAAACAAAACCTATGCAAATCACTAGTTTGGCATCAGCTTGAATACTGCAGAGATTTAGGGGTGGCAAGGTGCCACAGTGGTTAGTACTGTTGCTTCACAGCACCAGGGTCTCGGGTTCGATTCCCGACTTGGGTGACTGTCTGTGTGGAGTCTGCACGTTCTTCCCGGGTCTGCATGGGTTTCCCCCGGGTTCCTCCCACAAGTGTCGGAAGACGTGCTTGTTAGGTGAATTGGACATTCTGAATTTTCCCTGTGTCCCCGAACAGGCGCCGGAATGTGGCGACGAGGGGATTTTCACAGTAACTTCATTGATTCCCATGAATCCAAGATGGCGCTGGAGCGAGGCGACTTCTTGCGAGCTGTGCCCAGCATACCCTCCAATTCTATTTTTTACTCTCGTTCTATGCTTCTAAAACTTCATTCTAACTGTTTTAAACTCTCTAACAATATTCTTATTCAATTACTTACAGATTTAGCGATCTTTAGGACCTGGGCGACACCGGAAACTGGCAACCTGAAATTGACCAGGACCAGCCGACCATGTGTGAGCAGCTGCCGGAGCTGCAGTCCCAGGCCTGGGAATTCCCCTACAACAGCAGCTGCCAGAGCCAAGGAAAACACCCTAGAAGCCAGGGCCTACACTCTGCAGGTTCCCAGAGACCTGGAAAACACCGCAGAAGCCGGGGCCTTCACTCTGCTGCTCTCCAACAACCAGACCAGCATCGTAGCAGCTGCAGCCCCCCCCCCCCCCCACCCCCAGCTTCCAACCCCACTGACCCGGAGAGCTGCAACCTCCTGCAGGCCCCAAGCTCTCCCTCCACTCTACAGTCGCCCAAACTCCTAAAAATCAACTCCCACAGCCTAAAAATCTCCAATACTGCTCTTTTAAATGTACTTGCAGGTCAGCCCCAAAGCCCTTCTGCCTGGCTTATTCCTAGCTAATGTCCAATCTCTGGAAAACAAACCACACAAACTTAAAGCCAGATTTGAGGGACTGCTGCGTGCTGTGTTTCACGGAGACATGGCTCACTCCTGCTTCACCGGACTGTGCCCTACAACCAGAGGGCTTCTCAATCCACCGAATGGACCGTACGGTGGCCTCAGGCAAGGCTAGGGGAGGTGGGGTCTGCTTCCAAATAAAACACTGGCGAGTTTCTGCTCCCTGGGCCTAGAATACCTGATGCTAAATTGTCGCCTCTACTACCTTCCGCGGGAGTTCAGCTCCGTTTTCCTAACGGCAGTTTACATCCCACGCGAGAGTGGAAATCGCACTGGACGAAATATTCACCACCACAAATCGCCTTGAAACTAAACATCCCAAGGTCTTGTTCATCGTGGCCGGGTCTTCAATCAGGCCAAGCTCAAGAGCATACGACCAAGTTACCACCAACACGTCACCTGTTCTACTACAGGCCCAAACATCCTGGACCACTGCTACACAAATATCAAACATGCGTATCGCTCTACTGCCTGCCCACAATTTGGCAAATCTGACCACAAGGCTGTGCTCCTGCTCCCAGCTTATAGGCAAAAACTGAAGCGGAGGGCTGGCTTTGCCGAGTCTGATTAATTATTACTGGGCGGCCAACATCGCTATGATAAGGAAGTGGATGGTGGGTACGGGGTCTATTTGGGAGCGGGTGGAGGCGGCTTCGTGCAGGGGCTCCAGCTTGGCAGCCCTGGTCACGGCTCCTCTACCGCTGCCGCCGGCCAAGTACACCACCAGCCCAGTAGTGGTGGCGACCCTGCGGATATGGGGCCAGTGGAGGAGGCATGTAGGGGAGACGGGGGCGTCGGTTTGGGCGCCAAACTGCGACAACCATCGGTTTGCCCCCGGGAGTATGGATGGGGGGTTCCGAGTATGGCGGCGAGCAGGGGCGGGAAGGGTGGGCGATATGTTCCTGGAAGGGAGCTTTGCGAGTTTGAGGAGCTTGGAAGAGAAATTTGGGTTGGTAAGGGGAAATGATTTTAGATACCTACAGTTGCGGGACTTTGTTCGTAGACAGGTCCCATCTTTCCCACGCCTCCCGCCAATGGGGATCCTAGACAGAATAGTCTCTAGGAGGGAAGAAGGGGAGGGTAGAGTCTCGGGTATTTATAAGGTGCTCATGAGGAAGGGTCCCAGACAGAGGAACTGAAACTTAAATGGGAGGAGGAGCTAGGCGGGGAAATGGAGGATGGGCTGTGGGCAGAGGCCCTGAGTAGGGTAAATTCGACCGCGACATGTGCTAGGCTCGGGCTTATTCAATTTAAGGTCGTTAACCGGGCCCATATGACGGTGGCTCGGATGAGCAAATTCTTCGGGATAGAGGACAAATGTGCTAGGTGCGCGGGAGGACCAGCGAACCACGTTCACATGTTTTGGGCATGCCCTAAGCTGAGGGGGTACTGGGAGGGATTTGCGGGGGCCATGTCCCGGGTGCTAAAAACAAGGGTGGTGATGAGTCCAGGGGTGGCAATTTTTGGGGTTTCGGAAGACCCGGGAGTCCAGGGGGGGAAAGAGGCCGATGTTTTGGCCTTTGCTTCCCTGATCGCCCGGCGACGAATACTATTGGCGTGGAGGGACTCGAAGCCCCCGAAGACTGAGTGGTGGCTTGCGGACATGTCGAGTTTCCTGGGGATGGAAAAAATTAAGTTCGCCTTGAGGGGATCTGTGCAGGGGTTCGCCCGGAGGTGGCAACCATTTATTGACTTCTTTGCTGGAGAGTGAGCGTCAGCAGGGGGTGGGGGTGAGGGGGGGGGGGGGGGGGGGGGGGGGGTAGTAGAGTAGAGTAGGAGGGAAAATATGGCGGGTAGTATCGGTGGGAGGGGAGCGGGCTTGTGCAATATGTTACGATGGAAGTATTGAAAGTACGTGGATGTTTGCACATTTTTGCCTTTTTTGCTTTCTTTCTGATGATGTCTGTAACTGTTTATCAAGCCAAAAACTACCTCAATAAAATTGTTCATTAAAAAAAAACTGAAGCGGGAGAATCCGTCAAAGAAAGTTGTGTATTGTTGGTCTGAGGAATCGGATGATCTCCTACAGGACTGCTTAGAGTTAGTGGACTGGTCAGTATTTAAAAACTCTGCGACCAGCCTGAACGAGTACGTCACTACAGTAACTGACTTCATTAGTAAGTGTGTAGAAGACGGTGTGCCAAAGAAGCAAATCCTATTGTTCCCCAACCGGAAACCCTGGATGAACGGGGATATCCACTACTTGCTGAAGTCTTGGTCTGAGGCGTTCAAGTCAGGTGATCCTGACCTATACAAGAAAGCCAGATATAGAACATAGAACGATACAGCGCAGTACAGGCCCTTCGGCCCACGATGTTGCACCGACATGGGAAGTCAAAAACTAAAGGCCATCTAACCTACACTATGCCATTATCATCCATATGCTTATCCAATAAATTTTTTAATGCCCTCAATGTTGGTGAGTTCACTACTGTTGCAGGTAGGGCATTCCACGGCCTCACCACTCTTTGCATAAAAAACCTACCTCTGACCTCTGTCCTATATCTATTACCCCTCAATTTAAGGCTATGTCCCCTCGTGCTAGCCACCTCCATCCGCGGGAGAAGGCTCTCACTGTCCACCCTATATAATCCTCTGATCATTTTGTATGCCTCTATTAAGTCACCTCTTAACCTTCTTCTCTCTAACGAAAACAACCTCAAGTCCATCAGCCTTTCCTGATAAGATTTTCCCTCCATACCAGGCAACATCCTGGTAAATCTCCTCTGCACCCGTTCCAAAGCTTCCACGTCCTTCCTATAATGAGGCGACCAGAACTGTATGCAATACTCCAAATGCGGCCGTACCAGAGTTTTGTACAGCTGCAACATGACCTCATGGCTCCGGAACTCAATCCCTCTACCAATAAAGGCCAACACACCATAGGCCTTCTTCACAACCCTATCAACCTGGGTGGCACCTTTCAGGGATCTATGTACATGGACACCGAGATCCCTCTGCTCATCCACACTACCAAGAATTTTACCATTAGCCAAATATTCCGCATTCCTGTTATTCTTTCCAAAGTGAATCACCTCACACTTCTCTACATTAAACTCCATTTGCCACCTCTCAGCCCAGCTCTGCAGCTTATCTATGTCCCTCTGTAACCTGCAACATCCTTCCACACTGTCTACAACTCCACCGACTTTAGTGTCGTCTGCAAATTTACTCACCCAACCTTCTGTGCCCTCCTCTAGGTCATTTATAAAAATGACAAACCGCAACGGCCCCAGAACAGATCCTTGTGGTACGCCACTCGTAACTGAACTCCATTCTGAACATTTGCCATCAACTACCACTCTCTGTCTTCTTTCAACTAGCCAATTTCTGATCCACATCTCTAAATCACCCTCAATCCCCAGCCTCCGTATTTTCTGCAATAGCCGACCGTGGGGAACCTTATCAAACACTTTACTGAAATCCATATACACATCAACTGCTCTACCCTCGTCTACCTGTTCAGTCACCTTCTCAAAGAACTCGATAAGGTTTGTGAGGCATGACCTACCCTTCACAAAACCATGCTGACTATCCCTAATCATATTATTCCTATCTAGATGATTATAAATCGTATCTCTTATAATCCTCTCCAAGACTTTAGAACATAGAACAGTACAGCACAGAACAGGCCCTTCGGCCCTCAATGTTGTGCCGAGCCATGATCACCCCACTTAAACCCACGTAACCCGCATACCCGTAACCCAACAATCCCCCCATTAACCTTACACTACGGGCAATTTAGCATGGCCAATCCACCTAACCCGCACATCTTTGGACTGTGGGAGGAAACCGGAGCACCCGGAGGAAACCCACGCACACACGGGGAGGACGTGCAGACTCCACACAGACAGTGACCCAGCCGGGAATCGAACCTGGGACCCTGGAGCTGTGAAGCATTGATGCTAACCACCATGCTACCGTGAGGCCCCACAACTTTACCCACAACAGACGTGAGGCTCACCGGCCTATAGTTACCGGGGTTATCTCTACTCCCCTTCTTGAACAAAGGGACCACATTTGCTATCCTCCAGTCCTCTGGCACTATTCCTGTAGCCAATGATGACCTAAAAATCAAAGCCAAAGGCTCAGCAATCTCTTCCCTGGCTTCCCAGAGAATCCTAGGATAAATCCCATCAGGCCCCGGGGACTTATCTATTTTCACCTTGTCCAGAATTGCCAACACTTCTTCCCTACGCACCTCAATGCCATCTATTCTAATAGCCTGGGTCTCAGCATTCTCCTTCACAACATTATCTTTTTCCTGAGTGAATACTGACGAAAAGTATTCATTTAGTATCTCGCTTATCTCCTCAGCCTCCACACACAACTTCCCACCACTGTCCTTGACTGGCCCTACTCTTACCCTAGTCATTCTTTTATTCCTGACATACCTATAGAAAGCTTTTGGGTTTTCCTTGATCCTACCTGCCAAAGACTTCTCATGTCCCCTCCTTGCTCGTCTCAGCTCTCTCTTTAGATCCTTCCTCGCTTCCTTGTAACTATCAAGCGCCCCAACTGAAACTTCACGCCTCATCTTCACATAGGCCTCCTTCTTCCTCTTAACAAGAGATTCCACTTCTTTGGTAAACCACGGTTCCCTCGCTCAACCCCTTCCTCCCTGCCTGACTGGTACGTACTTATCAAGAACACGCAATAGCTGTTCCTTGAACAAGCTCCACATATCCAGTGTGCCCAACCCTTGCAGCCTACTTCTCCAACCTACACATCCTAAGTCATGTCTAATGGCATCATAATTGCCCTTCCCCCAGCTATAACTCTTGCCCTGCGGGGTATACTTATCCCTTTCCATCACTAAGGTAAAGGTCACCGAATTGTGGTCACTGTCTCCAAAGTGCTCACCTACCTCCAGATCTAACACCTGGCCTGGTTCATTACCCAAAACCAAATCCAATGTGGCCTCGCCTCTTGTTGGCCTGTCAACATATTGTGTCAGGAAACCCTCCTGCACACATTGTACAAAGAACGACCCATCTAATGTACTCGAACTATATATTTTCCAGTCAATATTTGGAAAGTTAAAGTCTCCCATAACAACTACCCTGTTACTTTTGCTCTTTTCCAGAATCATCTTCGCCATCCTTTCCTCTACACCCCTAGAACTATTAGGTGGCCTATAGAAAACTCCCAACAGGGTGAGCTCTCCTTTCCTGTTTCTAACCTCAGCCCATACTACCTCGGAAGAAGAGTCCCCATCTAGCATCCTTTCCGCCACCGTAATACTGTCCTTGACTAGCAGCGCCACACCTCCCCCTCTTTTGCCCCCTTCTCTGAGCTTACTAAAACACCTAAACCCCGGAACCTGCAACAACCATTCCTGTCCCTGCTCTATCCATGTCTCTGAAATGGCCACAACATCCAAGTCCCAGGTACCAATCCATGCTACCATGCAACCCATATGATCTAAGGAAATCCATCAAAGATGCCAAAAGACAGTACCAGACCAAGCTCGAGTTCCAGGCTAGCCACACGGACCCCCGCCGACCATTGCAAGGTCTGCAAGACATAACGGGCTACAAGATGAGGACATGTAAAAATCGCCGACTCCAACGCACCCCTCCCTGATGAGCTGAACGCATTCTATGCCGGCTTTGAGCAAGAGGTCAGCGAGAGCGAGCCCTCCACCCTGGAAGCCTCGGATGAACTTGTATCTGAGATCACCACTGCAGACGTCAGAGCAGCCTTCTCGAAGGTCAACCCACGGAAAGCCACTGGCCCGGATGGGGTACCCGGACGGGCACTCAGGTCTTGTGCGGATCAGCTGGTGGGGGTATTCGCAGACATCTTCAACCTCTCTTTATAATAATCTGAGATCCCTATCTGCTTCAAGAAGACGACCATCATCCCTGTACCAAAGAAAAGCCAAGCAGCGTGCCTTAATGACTATCGTCTAGTGGCTCTGACATCCATCATCATGAAGTGCTTCGAAAGGTTAATCATGGCACAAATCAACTCCAGCCTCCCGGATTGCCTTGATCCACGACAGTTCGCCTACCGCTGCAACAGGTCCACAGCAGATACCATCTGCCTGGCCCTGCACTCTACCCTGGAACACCTCGATAACAAAGACACCTATGTCAGACTCCTATTTATTGACTACAGCTCAGCCTTCAACACTATTATTCCAACAAAACTCATCTCCAAACTCTGTGGCCTTGGCCTCGGCGCCTCCCTCTGTGACTGGATCCTGAACTTCCTAACCCACAGACCACAATCAGTAAGGATAGGCAACAACACCTCCTCCACGGTCATCCTCAACACCGGTGCCCCACAAGGCTGTGCCCTCAGCCCCCTACTATACTCTTATATACCTCTGACTGTGTGGCTAAATTCCCCTCCAACTCGATTCTTAAATTTGCTGATGACACCACCGTAGTGGGCCGGATTTCAAACAATGACAAGCAGAGTACAGGAATGAGATAGAGAATCTGGTGAACTGGTGCGCCGACAATAATCTCTTCCTCAATGTCAACAAAACGAAGGAGATTGTCATCGACTTCAGAAAGCGTAGAGGAGAACATGCCCCTGTCTACATCAATGGGAACGAAGTAGAAAGGGTCGAGCTTCAAGTTTTTAGGTGTCCAGATTACCCGGTCTCCCCATGCTGACGATATAGTTAAGAAAGCCCACCAACGACTCTACTTTCTCAGAAGATTAAGGAAATTTGGCATGTCAGCTACAACTCTCACCAACTTCTACAGGTGCACCATAGAAAGCATTCTTTCTGGTTGTATCACAGCATGGTATGGATCCTGCTCTACCCAAGACCGCAGGAAACTACAAAAGGTCGTGAATGTAACCCAGTCCATCACGCAAACCAGCCTCCCATCCATTGACTCTATCTATAATTCCCGCTGCCTCGGAAAGGCAGCCAGCATAATTAAGGGCCCCACGCACCCCGGACATACTCTCTTACACCTTCTTCCGTCAGGAAAAAGATACCAAAGTTTGAGGTCACATACCAACCAACTCAAGAACACTTCTTCCCTGCTGCCATCAGACTTTTGAATGGACCTTCCTCGTATTAAGTTGATCCTTTCTCTACACCTTGCTATATTTGTAACATTATATTCTGCAGTTTCTCCTTCCTTCCCTATGCAGGGTATGCATTGTCTGTACAGCATGCAAGAAAGAACACTTTTCACTGTACACTAATACATGTGACAATAATAAATCAAAATGAAATCATTGCAGCGTTAATGTAAGCATACCTGTGACACTAATAACATTTATTGTCACAAATCGGCTTACATTTACACTGCAATGAAATTCCTGTGAAAAGCCCCTAGTCACCACTTTCCGGGTACACAGAAAATTCAGAATATCCAATTCACTGACAGGAAGTCTTTTGGAATAAAGATTATCAGAAAAATGCCAAGAATGAGAGAGTTCAGTTATGTGGTGAAACTGGAAAATCTTACATTCTCCCTGTGTTTGCGTGGGTCTAACTCCCACAACCCAAAGATATGCAGGTTATATGGATTGGCCACGCTAAACTACCCCTTAATTGGAAAAAAAATAATTGGGAACTCTAAATTTATATATTTTTTTTAAACTGTAAAACCTGGAATTGTTCTCCTTATAACAGAGATCAAGACTTGAGAGAGGTATTCAAAATTATGAATGATTTTGGGAGAGTGAGTTGGGAAATACTGTTTTCCTTGGTAAGTGAGCCAGTATCCAGTCAATCCAGATTAAAAATAATCAGCTAAAGAAATGGAGGGGAAAAGAGCGTAAAATTCTTCATACAATCGGAAAGGAAGCTGCTGTCAGATTCCATCAGAACTTTCAAAAGGAAACAGATGTATTTGAAGAGGAATAATTTACAGGATTATAATAATCTTTATTGTCACAAGTAGGCTTACATTAACACTGCAATGATGTTACTGTGAAAATCCCCTAGTCGCCACATTCCGGCACCTGTTCGGATACACAGAGGGAGAATTCAGAATGTCCAAATGACCTAACAGCAAGTCTTTCGGGAGGAAACCGGAGCACCCGGAGAAAACCCACGCAGACACGGGGAGAATGTGCAGGCTCCGCACAGACAGTGACCCAAGCCGGGAATCGAACCTGGGACCCTGGAGCTGTGAAGCAACAGTGCTAACCACTGTGCTACCATGGGGAAAAAGCTGGAGTGTGGACTAAATCAGACAGTTTCTGATCAACAGAATTGCCTTCTTCTGACCTACATGTGACTCCTGATCCACAGCATTCTGGTTGACTCTTAACTGCCCTCTGAACGGCCGAGTGAGTCGCCCAGTTCAAGGATAATTAGGAATCAGCAACAAATGTTGCCATCCACATGCCAAAATTATTTTTTAAAAGTTTTAAATATGTGGTTTCTGAATAAATGCACAAAAATGTATATGAGTACCACTGGAGAACATACCATTTCAGGGAGTTCTGGGGTATTACTTCAAGGAAATTATTTATGTCAGGACTTGAGAAGTGAACAAACTTGATTTTATTAAGAGCCCCATTCTGGACATTTTCCAAAGCACTTGGATTGGTTATTTTGACGTGTTTTGCGGTTTCTCCGCTCTTCTTAAAATGGTGTCACCAGGCATTTTACAACAGAACAGGTAGAAAGTGCCTCTTTTAAATATTCACCTGAAATACCAGATCGGCAACAAACCATGCTCCCTCATTACAGCACCCAAAGTGTCAGCCTAGATTGCATACTGAAATCCGAGAGTGGGGTTTGTATCCATATTGTCAGGGCTGGGAGATCAGGGTACTACCAGCTGAGCTAAACGGACACTGGCTGGAAGACTGGAACCCGATGGAAAAATACAAGTGGGAAGAATAGGCTTATTTTGTTTTAAAAGGGTGTTGACATCAGATTTGAAGACTGCGTTGGCAGATTGCACTGACAAACGCTTGATGGCAAAATCAATACTGCTTGTTTGAAATTCAAAATTTTTAAAAAATGACAGAGATCATCAGCAAGGTGAACAATCTAAGTTGTGTAAAAAATATTTACTGAGATTAGACAATTCCAGTGGCGAGCCAACTCTTACCCTTTCATTAGCTGTGCTGCTGTGAAATAGGCTGCCATGGCCTGGTCATGCTCCCCCTCCACTGCAAAGGAATGGCCATAGGCAATCCATGCTGGCCCGTAAGTTCGTTCAAGGGTGGTGGCTTTACTGAAAGGTTAAAACAACCTGGATTACAAAAGCAAGCCAATAGAATCCCAATTAACAGGGATTGCTGTGGAGATCATAAATGAATTAGGGCTTCGATTAGGAAACAGATTCAACACCAGAGGAACAGACAGAGGAATTTAAAATATAAAAGGGTTAACGAATAGGATCACTCTGCAGAGAGTCGGCACACACTTTCTCTCAAATTCTTTGCATTTTCAACGGACTCCGGCCCCACACTCAGCCTCGCTCTATTTGGGTTTGTTCCAGATTTCTGTTCCCCTTTTGTGTGTGTGAAAAACGTCCTTGTTTCAGCCCTGAACGGGTTGCCTCTAATTGAAAGGTTACTCTGTGGTGATATGCATCACTGTACATACACAAGGGGTTAACGTCAAGAGCGTAACAAAACACTCTCCATAAACAGACACAGTAAATCGTCCATAACTCAGGTAACGACTGCTAACACTCTCACCTGAGATACCTTCTGGCATGTTCGTTCTTATGGCCGACCATCAGATAATAGCAGCCCACAGCAAACCAAGACACCTGTGGGAAAATCCCAACCATCAGTACCAGGAAAGTTACTAAAACGCACGGGAACTGAAACCTCTGTACCCAGGACCCTGGTGATGATGTGGGACACACCACTCAGGGGGAGGCTGAAGCAAACAGCATAGATATATTTAAGTGAAAGTTGGATAAAAACATATGGAAGAAAGGAATAGAAGGATATATACTGACAGCTGGAGGAGGCTCATCTGGAGCATTAACACCAGCACGGGCTAGCCGGGCCGAATGGTCTATTTCTGTGTTGTAAATCCGGAGGAGAAATTTGTTCCAGACTTGTATTGATTCCCCGGAGACAGACAATGCCACTAGCAGTTGCGCACGTGATATTGTCCAATGATATCAAGGATCAATACACATAGAACATGCAGACAGCAGCCGGTGGCAATGTCTACAACCTGGGGAAATCATCTGCTCTCTCTGTGTAACTGAAAAGGTACGGAATGTGATTGCACAAAATCTTAACAGTGGGAAGATGAGCCACAGGAGGTGCAGATAGACCCTAGAATTGATCCCTGATCAGTGCGTAGATGGCAACAGGAGCTCAGTTGACCACAATAGCTCTAGATTAGGAAGGAGAAAACAATTTGCGCAGCCCCACCCTAATAACTGCGCAGTGGCCCCATGGTGGAAATGCAAGAGTGCAAAAATCAATTAAACAGGCACAATGTGGCCAAGATTCCCGTTAATGCAGCCTGTTTAATGCACTGCCCAATACAGTCCTGATTCCTCTCGGGTCACACACCCCTCAAAGGAAAACATTGGATGTAGCTCACTTGTGATGCCTCATGCAGTGAAACAGCTTGCTGACATTATCATGGTACACAGGTGAATAGGTGACCATTTTGGACAGAGCCCTTGAAAGACATTTTGCAGCAAGGAGCCTGCAGCTTCAAGAGAGGAGAAAACTGGGAAGAGAAATAATAAAATGGAATAATTAATAATGAGACCAGCTACTTACTGGATTATTGGGATACAAATCCACCAATTTATGTGCAAGGTAGAACAGTTCTGAAAATCAGTAAAACAAAAGAGATTTAAGCATATGCAAATGTTTCATTTTTCAACTGGGGAATTGTTGAGAAATATACAATTGTTGAGAAAAACAGAACCAACAGAACTTTCACATGTCACATTTTTTAAAAATATAAATTTAGAGTACCCAATTAAGGAGCAATTTAGTTTGGCCAATCCACCTACCCTGCACATCTTTGGGTTGTGGGGGCGAAACCCACGTAAACACGGGGAGAATGTGCAAACTCCACACAGACAGTGACCCAGAGCCGGGATCGAACCTGGGACCTCGGCGCTGTGAGATTGCAGTGCTAACCACTGCGCCACCGTGCTGCCCTTACACGTCACATATTAAAGTAAAGTCTATAAGATACAGGAATTACTACTGATATTTAAAAAGGGAGAAAGAAGCAGAGAAGAGGAGCAAGTTCCACTGAGTAAAGAAGAAGAAAAACAAAGAACAGTACAGCGCAGGAACAGGCCCTTCGGCCCTCCAAGCCTGTGCCGACCATGCTGCCCGACTAAACTAAAACCTTTTACACTTCCTGGGTCCGTATCCCTCTATTCCCATCCTATTCATGTATTTGTCAAGATGCCCCTTAAATGTCACTATCGTCCCTGCTTCCAACACCTCCTCCGGCAGCGTGTTCCAGGCACCTACTACCCTCTGTGTAAAAAACTTGCCTCGTACATCGCCTCTAAACCTTGCCCCTCGCACCGTAAACCTATACCCCCTAGTAACTGACCCTTCTACCCGGGGGAAAAGTCTCTGACTATCCACTCTGTCTATGCCCCTCATAATTTTGTAGACCTCTATCAGGTCGCCCCTCAACCTTCTTCGTTCCAGTGAGAACAAACCAAGTTTATTCAACCTCTCCTCATAGCTAATGCCCTAGTAGGACAGAGACGACTAAATGTTCTTCCGTCAATGCTGAAACAGGGGGAAACAAAGACAGGCAGGCAGAGCAAGGGAGAGTCAGAGGGACCATAAGGCTTAGGAAAGCTGCAGAAGTGGATGTGGTTGAAACTGGTGGGACTGTTGACAGGGATCGAGGTCACTGTAAGTCAAATTCGGAAAAAGAAAATGTTAGAACAGAAAGACCGATTCAGTTCCTACCATTTGCTTTGTTCAATTCCACCAAGGTCCCGATGTGCACAGGAAGGAGTACTGCATGGTAGGGATCTTTATTCATCACCCTACCAGGAAACATACACCATGTTACATATATTCTTTTGAAATGAACCCTGTGTACAAACAATTGCTTTTTAAATAAATGTGAATGTTCTTCAGCTTCACTTAAGCCAGTTGTCAGCCATGGCTCAGAGGGCAGCGCTCTCGTCTCCGTGTCAAAAGGTTATGGGTTCAAATCCCACTCCAGTGACTTGAGCCCATGATCCAGCCAGACGCTCCTGTGCAATGCTGAGGTGGTGCTACACTGTCAGAGGAGCCACCGTTCAAATGAGAGGTTAAACCAGAGCCCTGTCTGCTTTCTCAGGCAGACATACAAGATGCCGTGCCGCAATTTACAAGAGCAACGGGGGCATTCAATCCAGTATCTTGGCCAATAGTCATTCTTCAGCCAACGTCATTAAAAGCAGACGTTATCTCGTTATCAGATTGCTGGAAATCTTGTTGTCCAAATTTGGCTGCCACATGTTCTATCTACATTGCAACAGTGACTATACTCCAAAAGGGACTCAGTGGCTGTAAAGGATTTTATCCACAACATGCAGACTATACTTACATTGAAGTGAGCTTGTAACACGTCTTAAAATCACAGTTGTAGTAATTCCGCTCTGCGACAGACACTACAACATCCAGATTATCCTGCAGCCCGTCTATTGACTCAGGAATTACTGTCTCACTCGGTTTATTATACTGTTGGAGCAAAAATAAGATGGTGACAGTGTAAAAGCAAAGATGATATTTTATATTACTGAAGGAACTCAAGCTATTGAAAGACACGGTATAGTTTGAGAAAGAGACTGATGTGAAACTACGGACACCAAATTCTAAAGAAATCTACTTTAAAATGTCCTCCCCACACAGCCAATATTAAGTATTGCATCAGCTTTACGCATTTTCTGTCTACATTTCCCGCTGTTGATAAACAGAAGCTACTGACACAGACATGAAATGAAATGAAATAAAAATCGCTTATTGTCACGAGTAGGCTTCAATGAAGTTACTGTGAAAAGCCCCTAGTCGCCACATTCCGGCGCCTGTCCGGGGAGGCTGGTACGGGAATCGAACCGTGCTGCTGGCCTGCTTGGTCTGCTTTAAAAGCCAGTGATTTAGCCCAGTGAGCTAAACCAGCCCCATATTCTGGTTATTGAGAACACAGCGGTTGAAAACAGTCTGGTGCAACCCAACAAAGTACACCAGGGAGGGGGATTGGTGGGAAGGGAATCTGTGGCAGACTCTGAAGCTTTAGCCTTCCCAGTCTTAGCTTATCCAACTTTAAACCAAAGGTACCAGGGGGGTGAAAGATGGCGGTGAGATAGAGCAGGATGCATCAGCGTACCTGTGGAACCAGGTGTGTTTTTGGGGGGGGTATGTGGATAAGTCTCCCCTGCATCACCCCTGTCTTTGCTGACTCACCCCTGCCCTAATCCCTCATGCTCCTGAACTCCCTCATTAAACCGTGCCATCTCCTTTAAGACCCTCCCCCCGACACAGATCTTGGATCCTCCAATTATTCCTCTTTCGCTCGTTTCTTTGTCAGATTGCATCTGTGAAGGGCCTTAGTTTTTCTACGCTGTATAAGCTGCAAGTAGTAGCTGTGCTGTAATTCCATGCTCTTGTCAGTGGAGGTACAGCAGGACCTCTACTGACAGAGGGTTGTCATTACAGTGTGAAAGGTTTAATCAGATAGTTCCCACTATATACAGAATAAATATTTAAAGATACAGACTGAATGTACAACTTTAAAACAGGAATTATATTGCGAGTGCCCTGGCCTAATTATTCCCACATTCTTTTTTAAAAATAAATTTAGAGTACTCAATTCTTTTTTTCCCACTTAAAGGGCAATTTAGTGTGACCAATCCACCTACCCTGCACATCTTTTTTTGATGTGGAGATGCCGGCGTTGGACTGGGGTGAGCACAGTAAGAAGTCTTACAACACCAGGTTAAAGTCCAACAGGTTTGTTTCAAACACGAGCTTTCGGAGCACGGCTCCTTCTTCAGGTGAATGGAAAGGCTTGTTCCAGAAATGTTTATATAGACACAGTCAGAGATGCCCCGGAATGCGAGCACCTGCAGGCAATCAAATCATCAAAGATGCAGAGAGAGAGGTAACTCCAGGTTAAAGAGGTGTGAATTGTCCCAAGCTTGTTAGCGCAACAGACACCTACAGATGCTGAAAGATGCCCTCGTACGAACGGGATATGGCGCTCGACTCATTGATCGACAGTTCCACCGCGCCACAGCAAAAAACCGCACCGACCTCCTCAGAAGACAAACACGGGACACCACTGACAGAGTACCCTTCGTCGTCCAGTACTTTCCTGGGGCGGAGAAACTACGACATCTTCTTCGCAGCCTCCAACACATCATCAGCGAGGATGGACATCTTGCCAAGGTCATCCCCACACCCCCACTACTGGCCTTCAAACAACCGCGCAACCTCAAACAAACCATTGTTTGCAGCAAATTACCCAGCCTTCAGAACAGCAACCACAACACCACAAAACCCTGCCAGGGTAATCTCTGCAAGACATGCCAGATCATTGACATGGACACCACCATTACACGTGGAAACACCACCCACCAGGTACGCGGCGCATACTCGTGCGACTCGACCAATGTAGTCTACCTCATACGCTGCAGGAAAGGATGTCCCGAAGCGTGGTACATTGGCGAGACCATGCAGACACTGCGACAACGAATAAACGGGCATCGTGCGACTATCAACAGGCAGGACTGTTCCCTTCCAGTTGGGGAACACTTCAGCAGTCAAGGACATTCAGCCTCTGATCTCCGGGTCAGCATTCTACAAGGAGGCCTTCAGGAGACGCGACAACGCAAAATTGCTGAGCAAAAACTTATAGCTAAGTTCCGCATGCATGAATGCGGACTCAACCGGGATCTGGGATTCATGTCGCATTACATTCGGCCCCCACCAACAAGCCTGGACTTGCAGAGGCCTACCGACTGAACTGGCTTGGGACAATTCACACCTCTTTAACCTGGAGTTACCTCTCTCTCTCTGCATCTTTGATGATTTGATTGCCTGCAGGTGCTCGCATTTCGGGGCATCTCTGACTGTGTCTATATAAACATTTCTGGAACAAGCCTTTCCATTCACCTGAAGAAGGAGCCGTGCTCCGAAAGCTCGTGTTTGAAACAAACCTGTTGGACTTTAACCTGGTGTTGTAAGACTTCTTACTATCTTTTTTTGGGTTGTGGGGGTGAGACCCACGCAGACACGGGGAGAATTATCCCCACATTCTGTCTGCACTTCACCTGAAGAGACCACAGAGGGTAATACGCAGCAAGTTGAACAAATATTTTGTTAATATATCCGTTAAAAACAAATGGTGAAATATTGAAAGAATATTATTCGCCTCCAAAAAATCCCGACTAATTAAAATAAATGGTGTCTTTACCTTTTTCAATTTATTTTTGTACAGAAAGTACAACAAATCACGTTCTTCTTCAGTACACTGTTTATTGAAAGGCAATGACTCAAGCAGCTCCTTTTCTAGAAAGACAGTTTGAAATGTGATTATCACGCGTGTTAAATCAGCCCCTGCAAAGTACTCATCATTGCAATTGGTCATTCTCACATTGCCTGACTGCCTGGCCATGGCTTTCTTTCAGCTTTGCCCCTTGGCTATTTAACTCCATGCCGGGCTACACTTCACACAACAGGCTGGTGAAGGACAGGGAACTGGAGTCTAGTTTTTTTTTAAACTCACTTGAAAGCTTTTCTTTACTGAGACACACTCAACAAATAGTACACCTCCAATCAACAACCATTCTTTCAGTTGATTGTTGTATCAATTATCTCAGAATCTGTTGATGCAAAACCTTTTCCAAGATTCAAGCTTCAGCTAATGTGGTAAAAGGCTCAATGGAACAGGGGATTTGTTGGTGAGGTTCCTCCACAGACAAACACAGCATTGGTAGCAGACAGCCGGGGTTGGAGAAGTGACCTACAGAGTCCCATGGTGATCAGAGCCTGCGGGGTGAGAAGTACGGGTTGGAGAATTAGCTGGATAAATGTTACAGTTCCAGCTCTGACCCCCAAGCTCCCATTCGGCAAAGACAGCATCACAGTCTGGTGAATTCACCTCCCATATCTGAGAACAGCTAATCCTCAGAGGATTTAGCCTGGGAGTAAAAGTGCTCCGATCTTTAATCCATTGACATGCCTCAAATCACTTCAGCTTCCTGATTATATTGATTTTAATTCTGCATTGAAAGACATGTGCCCCAGCCACTAAGGGCCAACTAACCACCATCCCTTCTCCTTGATAGATAGGAACAGGACATACCGCCCCTCGAGCCTGTCGCGCCATTCAACTGATAGATCCATCTGATGGGAAACCAGAGAAGAATATGAAGGAGAAAGGATTGGATTTGCTGTTAGGGTTAGTTAAAGCAGGCTGGGAGGAGACTCGCATGGAGTATAAACATTCAAATTAGTTGATCCAAATGGCTTGTTTCTGTGCTTTAAACATTTTGCAGTTGAGACCATGATATATTACTTTTTCTGAGTTACAAGGCTAGGGCTCAGAGTGTGGACAGGGGCAAACACCTGTAGCCATCTAAGATGACCACCTGCAAAGGACCATGGGAATTATGGCCAACCCAGGACTCAGCCAGATACAGAGCCTGTGTGTATCTAAAACCCAGGTAACCAGACCTGATCGAAACCCCTGCTCTTTTGCATTTTAATGGCCCATTTTCCCAGGACAATAGAACTACAATCAAGCAACCGGTACAGCCACAGACTGATCGGCGCCACTCCCATTACTCAGAAAGCACAACTGCCAAGGTCAATGACCGCTAAGGACCCGCCTAGTTACCAAGGCACCCGCCCCTTTATTGGCCGAAATCGAAGACAGTGATCAGAGCACCTGTCGAACTATTGGGTCCAAGGTTAAGGACCGCCCCAAAGAGCGCGAAATCCCAGAGGGATAAAAGAAAGCGCACCCATGTGTTGTCTCTTTTGGATGCGGCCTGTGCCAACCCAATTGCAGCAGGAACAGCCAACCAAGTTCAAGACCAACGATCGCTACCTGACGGATGAGCCCAGCAGGGACAGAGCCACTTTCTTCGAACCAGCCAAGTGAAATCCAGATAAAGGCCTTATCCATTTGCACAGTGCCGGTCACCCTGAAGTTAAGTATAGGTTATTGTAGCTGATAGGTGTACTTTGCCTCGTAGTAGATATTGTGTTTGCATGTTGAGATAACTCATGTGCGTGTGTAAATAAACCATCTTTTGAACTAACTAACTGGTTGTGTGGTCATTTGATCGATATAAGGGAAGGCTTGTGGTTCACCAAGATAAATAGAAATATCCACAGTATTGGTGACGCTGTTGGGACTGAAACAGAGCAACATTATTGTCGTCACTGGGTGGGAAAAACACCAACACCCCTAACCCAGCTCCTTGCCTGCTCCAAAAACCAATTCAAATTGACCTGATAGCATTTTGTCTGTGATGAGATTAGCGGAAAAGGTTTCTCTTAATATCCCTCTGGGATAGAGAAAGAGACCGAAAAAGGTCCTTGAAGCAGTTGATTGCTTTTGAGAAATCAGGGGGGACAGATTCCGAGCCTTAAAAGTGCAGAATCTATTACAAATATGTGAATGAAACAAACTTCCCATTAATTTGATATCGGACCACAGCAAGTTTCAGTAAGCAAAGCAAATGGTAGCAAAGTAACAGGTGCTCAAACCTTCCTGCGCTGTCAGCATGTGGTGTGACGTCAATAGATCAAACGCTTCAAAACAACACACATCAAGCTTCAATGCTTCTCTGTAGCTGTTTGTGGCCAGGGGCCGGTTATCCATAGCATCATAGATCTTCCCTCGCAAAAGGCAAATTGAGCTCTTGATCTAACAGGAAACATTCCAGGAAGTTAAAACGCAATCAATATTATGCAACAAAAGTCAACAAATGCAGATCAAACCAAATCACCTCTACATCAGGCGCTTTGCACTATCAATAGCAGACATTATGTTTAAATTACAATCAGTACAATATAAATTTGCAAATGTATTTATAAATATTCAAACATGCCAATCAACTAACTGCTGTGCCTTCTCCTAGGATAGGGACTGAATGAACAGGCCATTCAGCCCCTCCAAGTCTGTTCTGCCATTCAATTAGATTATGACTGATCTGTCTGAGGGGGGATCTTATAGAAACATTTAAAATTATGAAGGTAATAGATAGGATAGATGCGGGCAGGTTGTTTCCACTGGCGGGTGAAAGCAGAACTAGGGGACATAGCCTCAAAATAAGGGGAAGTAGATTTAGGACTGAGTTTAGGAGGAACTTCTTCACCCAAAGGGTTGTGAATCTATGGAATTCCTTGCCCAGTGAAGCAGTTGAGGCTCCTTCATTACATGTTTTTAAGGTAAAGATAGATAGTTTTTTGAAGAATAAAGGGATTAAGGGTTATGGTGTTCAGGCCGGAAAGTGGAGCTGAGCCCACAAAAGATCAGCCATGATCTCATTGAATGGCGGAGCAGGCTCGAGGGGCCAGATGGCCGACTCCTGCTCCTAGTTCTTATGTTCTTATGTGCTTCAACTCCATTTCGATGCCTTTTCCCAAACACTGGCCAGTCCTGAAATCTCCACCTGATACCCACACCTCTCCCACACAAACTCCTCCAAACATCCACAGCTTTTTCGGGGACAGAAATCCAGAGTTTCCCTCTGTGGAAAAAGGAATTTCCTGATTTTTGCTCCAAAAAGGTCGAGCCCTAATCACCTCTGCCACTGACGATGGGTGGAATTAATGTTTGCGCCCGTCCATTTAGAACATAGAACATAGAACATAGAACAGTACAGCACAGAACAGGCCCTTCGGCCCTCGATGTTGTGCCGAGCAATGATCACCCTACTCAAACCCACGTATCCACCCTATACCCGTAACCCAACAACCCCCCCCTTAACCTTACTTTTTAGGACACTAAGGGCAATTTATCATGGCCAATCCACCTAACCCGCACATCTTTGGACTGTGGGAGGAAACCGGAGCACCCGGAGGAAACCCACGCACACACGGGGAGGACGTGCAGACTCCGCACAGACAGTGACCCAGCCGGGAATCGAACCTGGGACCCTGGAGCTGTGAAGCATTTATGCTAACCACCATGCTACCGTGCTGCCATTTGTTTGTCTGTAAATATATCCAAAAACAACAGATGGATTCCAACGAAGGTTGGTGCAGATATAGAGTATAATCCATGGAAAAAAGGATTCTTTTTGGTAAAAACAAGGACCCAGATCCTGAAACTTTTCTTTTAAAAAAATATCTGTTACCATTGGGAGATAAACTACAGACGGACGAGGGGAGGAACCCTAACCATACAAAGACAAAGAAGGAAGAAACTGGGGACAACCCCTACCACCCACATACTTACACAGCACGGAATCAGGGCACGGCAAGAATGCTGCCTGATTTTCCCCCTCACTAACCAAGGATGCTGGAGCCAGTTACAGCCCCAGGGCTCAGCACAGCTAATTCTCCACAGAGTAGAGGTCGAATCTGAAACACTCACGGCCTGAGGGTTCAGTAATGTTGGATATAAAATCACAGAACCATTAGGGGATTGGGGCACCCTTTAATCAGGAGGGACAAAAAACCAAAGACAGGAGGTTACAGTCTTCCAGCAGAGGCTGTGGTAGCACTATGTGACTCACTGCAGCAGGAGACAATCCCCAGTCAATAGATGCTTCTTTGATCTTGTTGTCAATCTTGGCGTTTTTCTCCACTATCATTTTGTTGATTGGTTCTTGCATATCCAGAATGTCAAGGGCTTGCTGATATTCCTTGGCTGCATACTTTTTTGTGACAGAAAAATAAAAGGAAAAACAAGATTTCAATGCAGCTTTAGTCACCAAGGGTAGATAATATTATACAAGGATACGCTAGTGAGCTGTGTAAATTCCACACCGACAATGCTTCCATCTTTGAGAAAAGGTGTTAAGTCTGGGGCTCCTGTCACGTATTCTCTGGACTAGGACCCAAAGCCACAAGCTGCTCACTCATAGGTAACAGCCAGCCACTGGGGCATGGCTGACATTTCTTTAAATAAACACTCAAATATTCTGCCAATTGTTCAGTCAGCTGATTCTTTAGTTACTGAAAGTTCATACAAAGGGGAATTATTAATCCTTTGCCAAAATGTAAACAGGAGCTTAGGGCAACAGCGAGTTTTATATAAAAGCATCTTCTGTGCCACTCGGTTGCTTTATCGTCCAAATATTTATATTAGAGGATAAATATTTAGGTATCTGTTGGGAAAAGGTATGTCCAGGTGGATGAGTTAGTCCAACTGGCCGCCACAACTCAATGGCGTACCTCACTAAAGGGCCAGCGGACAGATCTAATTTGCTGAATGATAGAATCTCTACAGTGCAGAAAGCGGCCATTTGGCCCATCGAGTCTGCACCGACACTCCAAAAAAGCAACCTATCTAGGGCAGTTCTTTAATGTATCATTCATTCACAGGATGTGGGTGTCGCTGGCTAGACCAGCATTTGTTGCCCACCCCGAATTGCCCTTTGAGAAGGTGGTAGTGAGCTGCCTTCTTGAACCGCTGCAGTCTGCGTGATGCAGGTACATCCACAGTGCTGTTAGGGAGGGAGTTCCAGGATTTTGACCCACGTTAAGAGTCAACCACATTGCCATGGGTCTGGAGTCACATGTAGGCCAGACCGGGTAAGGACGGCAGATTTCCTTCCCTAAAGGACATTAGTGACCCAGATGAGATTTCACACAAGCTGGGAGTGTAAAGATTTAATTTAAATTCTCCAGCTGCTGCTGTGGGTTTTGGACTCATGTCTCTAGGTCATCAGTCCAGGCCTCTCAATTAGCAATCCAGTAACATGACCACTCTGCCAAGTCTCAAAGGGGGGGTTATAGCGTGACGCATTCCTGGAGGTCTGATCAAAACTTCTCAATGGTTCATGAATTTACCTCAGCATGACTCCAAATCAAATATTTGTTCTACAGCGAGATAAATATCATTTATAAATTAAAACAAGGACACAAGAGAATGGAAAGATTTAAGGATCAGGAATAAAGCAGAACTCACTTTTTGTTAGGAACAGTTAAACAATGCATTAAAATGTATATTACTCACATGACACTGAGCAGCAAAGTAGCGACAGGCTCCATAGATCTGTGGGCAGAAGGCAAAACAAGAGACATTTATCATAATAATAATTATTGTTGTCACAAGTAAGCTTACATTAACACTGCAATGAAGTTACTGTGAAAAGCCCCTAGTCGCCACACTCCGGCGCCTGTTCGATACACAGAGGGAGAATTCAGAATGTCCAATTCACCTAACAGCACGTCTTTACAGCACCAGAATATTCTGCTCCGTGTTATGAGCGATTATTAAAACTGTTCAGTAAAAAGGCAGCCAATTCATAATTATAACTTAATAGAGGTCTTTAAAAAGTATGGAGAAGTTCAGTTAAGTAAACACAAGAGACGATTTTCCATTTGTGGGGAAGTCAAGAACTAGGAAGTGATAAATATGAGGAAGTCACTAATGGGCAGCACGGTGACGCAGTGGAGTTACTGTGAAAAGCCCCTCGTCGCCACATTCCGGCGCCTGTGCAGGTACACAGAGGGAGAATTCAGAATGTCCAATTCACCTCACAGTGCGTCTTTGTGGGACTTGTGGGAGGAAACCGGAGCACCCGGAGGAAACCCACACAGACATGGGGAGAACGTGCAGACTCCGCACACACAAGTGACCCAAGCCGGTGCTCGAACCTGGCTCCCTGGCGCTGTGAAGCAACAGTGCTAACCACCGTGCTAGGCTATCCAACAGAAAATTCAAGAGAAACTTATTTACCAAGAGGGTGGTAAGAATATGGAACTCGCTACCACAAGTTGAAGTGAATTGTAAAGATACATAGAAGAGGAAGCTGAATAAACATATTTGGGAGAAATGAATAGAAGGATATGCTGACAGGGAGAGGAGAGGGTGTGAAGAAGATCATTCAAAGCATTCGACCATAAGACACACGAGCAGAAGTGGGCCATGCGGCCCATCAACTCTGCTCCACCATTCAATGAGATTCAAGACCAATTTGATAATCCTCAACTCCACTTTACTGCCGAAACCCCATAATCCTTGATTCTCTTACTGATTAAAAATCTGTCTATCTCAGCCTTGAACATACTTTTATTTGTAAATATTTCTATTGGTTTTCATATGTATTTGTAACAAGAAAAGGACACCAAGAAAAATAAAGGAAAATAAACAGGTATGAACACATACGAAACATATACATGGACGAGGCATATTAACATTAATCGGTTGTTGCAGCCATACTGTTAACTATGTACATGTGCCTTGAACATACTTAACGACCCAGCCTCCACAGCTCTCTGCGGTAAAGAATTCCACAGATTCACTCCCCTCAGAGAAGAAATTCCTCCTCATCTCTGTTATAATGGCGACCCTTTACTCTGAGATTCTGCCCTCTGGTCCTAGACTCTCCCACAAGGGGAAACAACCTCTCAGCATCCACTATGTCAAGCTCCCGGAGAATCCGATATGTCTCAATAAGGTCACCTCTCATTCTTCTAAACCCCAATGAGCACAGGTCCAAACTACTCAGAAGAAAATCCGTCCAAACCCAGGATCAACCGAGTGAACCTTCTCAGGACAGCCTCCAATGCCAGAATATTGTTCCTTAGACGAGGGGACCAAAACTGTTCACACTATCATGGACCAGATGGAGCAAATGATTGGTTTGGGTGCAGTAAATTCCATGTTATTCCTTTACAATCCAGGCAGACAAAACAAAAGTGGCAGGTTCTGCAGAAAACAAGTGGACAGCTGCAAAATCTGAAGTTACCTGAATAATTATAAGTGTCGAAAGTTCTTTGTTTCCAGATTCACAGACTACCCAAAATAGGTGGTCAAGAATTCTTCAGTGATTTTATAGTAGTTAATTAAGAAGCAACAGTTTAGATAGCATAATTTAAATAGGCTGAAAAGACATACGATTGTGGACGACCTATACCAGGTGAGAACGGATGACTGGCTGTGATGGGGGAAGCAGGGAGTGGTGCAGATCACCATGGTTGGCAAGGACAGTCGCTTCAGAGCGGTTTACTGGTCTCAGATCAGACAAACAAATGGATGAAGCTCCATAGGTGGAAGTGGCAGCCTCCGTCAGTTAGCCATAGTGTTAGGTCGAAGCCAGTACAGGTCATTCCCAAAAGCTCGCTTCTGAAGCCTTCTTGAGCTAACCAAGATGTTCGGCTGGAGGTAGCATTGGTCCACCTCAAGAAACTCTCTTCTGTCCAAAGTGATTTTTCCTTCTCAAAGTCCATTCAAATGCCTTATTGCTGGAAGGCTGATGTCGATAATGTCAATTGTCTTTCGGCAAGGGACAGATATTCAAGGTGGCTTTGCCTGCTTGTTTATTTTTTAAAAAGTTTTAAAAAATTATCTATTTTTTCCAATACATGTTTTTAATAGTGACTTATTTTTCTTCCGGCTATCTGTCAGAAGTCCATGAAGTCATCTTGTGGCTTATCGAGGACGTTCTGTTTAACCTTCAAAAGTTTACATACGGATCACAAGGTCACCTCTCCTCCCCCCACCCAGTTTTTATCAGGATGAACAATGTCTTGTTTCAGAGCCTGTGCCGGAGACAGGTCCTTGGCAGAGGTGATGAACGACCTTGGCTGTTGTGGCTTTTTCGGCCAGCAGCTGCAATGGAACCTTTCTTTTTTGAGAGAGAACTATTCCTGGAATATTCAATAAATTTCTTAGGATTTTCTGAACTTGAGACACAGAAACTTCTTACAGTGTGAATAGTGCGAAAGAATTCATACCTTATCAAGTTTGCGCGATCTAATAGCGTGGGCAGCCCTGTGGTACTGAGCTGTGAGGTAAAGGCACTGGGACAGCCAGTAGATATCCTGGGGTTCCTCTGCAACACAAAATAAAATTACAACATTCCAGACATCAACATTGCAACTAGGCACCAAATGTAGCTGCCTTACAGGCAGGGTCAGCACACGGCGAGCTGCATTAGTGTCAGCACACGGCGAGCTGCCTTACAGGCAGTGTCAGCACACGGCGAGCTGCATTAGTGTCAGCACACCGCGAGTTGCCTTACAGACAGGGTCAGCACACAGCGAGCTGCCTTACAGGCAGGGTCAGCACACAGCGAACTGCCTTACAGGCAGGGTCAGCACACAGCGAGCTGCCTTACAGACAGGGTCAGCACACGGCGAGCTGCCTTACAGACAGGGTCAGCACACAGCGAGCCGCCTTAGTGTCAGCACACCGCAAGCTGCCTTACAGACAGTGTCAGCGCACAGCGAGCTGCATTAGTGTCAGCACACAGCGAGCTTTCTTACAGACAGGGTCAGCACACGGCGAGCTGCCTTACAGACAGGGTCAGCACACAGCGAGCTGCCTTACAGAAAGGGCAGCACACAGCGAGCTGCCTTACAGACAGGGCCAGCACACAGCGAGCTGCCTTACAGACAGGGTCAGCACACAGCGAGCTGCCTTACAGACAGGGTCAGCACACAGCGAGCTTTCTTACAGACAGGGTCAGCACACACGGCGCGCTGCCTTACAGACAGGGTCAGCACACAGCGAGCTGCCTTACAGACAGGGTCAGCACACAGCGAGCTGCCTTACAGACAGGGCCAGCACACAGCGAGCTGCCTTACAGACAGAGTCAGCACACGGCGAGCTGCCTTACAGACAGGGTCAGCACACGGCCAGCTCCTTACAGACAGGGTCAGCACACAGCGAGCTGCCTTACAGACAGGGCCAGCACACAGCGAGCTGCCTTACAGACAGAGCCAGCAGACAGCGAACTGCCTTACAGGCAGGGTCAGCACACGGCGAGCTGCCTTACAGACAGGGTCAGTACACGGCGAGCTGCCTTACAGGCAGGGTCAGCACACAGCGAGCTGCCTTACAGACAGGGTCAGCACACGGCGAGCTGCCTTACAGACAGGGTCAGCACACAGCGAGCTGCCTCACAGACAGGGCCAGCACACAGCGAGCTGCCTTACAGACAGGGTCAGCACACAGCGAGCTGCCTTACAGACAGGGTCAGCACACGGCGAGCTGCCTTACAGACAGGGTCAGCACACAGCGAGCTGCCTTACAGACAGGGTCAGCACACGGCGAGCTGCCTTACAGACAGGGTCAGCACACGGCGAGCTGCCTTACAGACAGGGTCAGCACACAGCGAGCTGCCTTACAGACATGGTCAGCACACAGCGAGCTGCCTTACAGACAGGGCCAGCACACGGCGAGCTGCCTTACAGACAGGGCCAGCACACGGCGAGCTGCCTTACAGACAGGGCCAGCACACGGCGAGCTGCCTTACAGACAGGGTCAGCACACGGCGAGCTGCCTTACAGACAGGGTCAGCACACAGCGAGCTGCCTTACAGACAGGGTCAGCACACGGCGAGCTGCCTTACAGACAGGGTCCGCACACAGCGAGCTGCCTTACAGACAGGGTCCGCACACAGCGAGCTGCCTTACAGACAGGGCCCGCACACAGCGAGCTGCCTTACAGACAGGGCCAGCACACGGCGAGCTGCCTTACAGACAGGGCCAGCACACGGCGAGCTGCCTTACAGACAGGGTCAGCACACAGCGAGCTGCCTTACAGACAGGGTCAGCACACAGCGAGCTGCCTTACAGACAGGGTCAGCACACAGCGAGCTGCCTTACAGACAGGGTCAGCACACAGCGAGCTGCCTTACAGACAGGGTCAGCACACAGCGAGCTGCCTTACAGACAGGGTCCGCACACAGCGAGCTGCCTTACAGTCGCTGGGTCAAAATCTTGGCACTCCCTCCCAAACAGCACAGTGGGTGTACCTACACCTCAAGGACTGCAGCGGTTTAAGGTGGCAACTAACCACCATCTTATGAAGGGCATCTAGGGATGGGCAATAAAGGCTGAGCTAACCGACACCCACATCCCAGGAACTGTGAGGTATCCTTAACAGCGCCTGTCCTGCCCTGCCCAGCGCCTGTCCTGCCCTGCGCCTGTCCTGCCCAGCGCCTGTCCTGCCCAGCGCCTGTCCTGTCCTGCCCAGCGCCCGTCCTGCCCAGCGCCCGTCCTGCCCAGCGCCCGTCCTGCCCAGCGCCCGTCCTGCCCAGCGCCCGTCCTGCCCAGCGCCCGTCCTGCCCAGCGCCCGTCCTGCCCAGCGCCCGTCCTGCCCAGCTCCCGTCCTGCCCTGTGCCTGTCCTGTCCAGTGCCTGCCCTGCCCAGCGCCTGCCCTGCCCAGCGCCTGTCCTGCCCAGCGCCTGTCCTGCCCAGCGTCAGTACTGTCCTGCCCAGTGCCTGTCCTGTCCTGCCCAGCGCCTGTCCTGTCCTGCCCAGTGCCTGTCCTGTCCTGCGCCTGTCCTGCCCAGCGCCTGTCCTGCCCAGCGCCTGTCCTGCCCTGCGCCTGTCCTGCCCTGCGCCTGTCCTGCCCTGCGCCTGTCCTGCCCTGCGCCTGTCCTGCCCTGCGCCTGTCCTGCCCTGCGCCTGTCCTGCGCCTGTCCCTCCCAGCGCCTGTCCCGCCCTGCGCCTGTCCCGTCCTGCGCCTGTCCTGTCCTGTGCCTGTCCTGCCCAGCGCCTGTCCTGTCCTGCCCAGCGCCTGTCCTGCCCTGCGCCTGTCCTGCCCAGCGCCTGTCCTGTCCTGTGCCTGTCCTGTGCCTGTCCTGCCCAGCGCCTGTCCTGCCCAGCGCCTGTCCTGCCCAGCGCCTGTCCTGCCCAGCGCCTGCCCTGCCCAGCGCCTGTCCTGCCCAGCGCCTGTCCTGCCCAGCGCCTGTCCTGCCCAGCGCCTGTCCTGCCCAGCGCCTGTCCTGCCCAGCGCCTGTCCTGCCCAGCGCCTGTCCTGCCCAGCGCCTGTCCTGTCCTGTCCTGCCCAGCGCCTGTCCTGTCCTGCGCCTGTCCTGTCCTGCGCCTGTCCTGCCCAGCGCCTGTCCTGCCCAGCGCCTGTCCTGCCCTGCGCCTGTCCTGCCCTGCGCCTGTCCTGCCCTGCGCCTGTCCTGCCCAGCGCCTGTCCCTCCCAGCGCCTGTCCCGCCCTGCGCCTGTCCCGTCCTGCGCCTGTCCTGTCCTGCCCAGCGCCCGTCCTGTCCTGCCCAGCGCCTGTCCTGCCCAGCGCCTGTCCTGTCCTGCGCCTGTCCTGTCCTGCGCCTGTCCTGCCCAGCGCCTGTCCTGTCCTGTGCCTGTCCTGCCCAGCGCCTGTCCTGTCCTGCGCCTGTCCTGCCCAGCGCCTGTCCTGCCCAGCGCCTGTCCTGTCCAGCGCCTGTCCTGCCCAGCGCCTGTCCTGCCCAGCGCCTGTCCTGCCCAGCGCCTGTCCTGCCCAGCGCCTGTCCTGTCCCTGCCCTGCCCAGCGCCTGTCCTGCCCAGCGCCTGTCCTGCCCAGCGCTTGTCCTGCCCAGCGCCTGTCCTGTCCAGCGCCTGTCCTGCCCAGCGCCTGTCCTGCCCAGCGCCTGTCCTGTCCTGCCCAGCGCCTGTCCTGCCCAGCGCCTGTCCTGTCCTGCCCAGCGCCTGTCCTGTCCTGCCCAGCGCCTGTCCTGTCCTGTGCCTGTCCTGCCCTGCGCCTGTCCTGCCCAGCGC
Organism: Scyliorhinus canicula; assembly: GCF_902713615.1. Lineage (NCBI taxonomy): Eukaryota > Metazoa > Chordata > Chondrichthyes > Carcharhiniformes > Scyliorhinidae > Scyliorhinus > Scyliorhinus canicula. Next base: position 158,128,767 of record NC_052159.1, read on the forward strand.
CAGTCCTGCCCAGCGCCTGTCCTTCCCAGCGCCTGTCCTGCCCAGCGCCTGTCCTGCCCTGCGCCTGTCCTGCCCTGCGCCTGTCCTGCCCAGTGCCTGTCCTGCTGAGTGGTAGAGTCATAAAGTTTTACAGCACAGAAAGAAGCCATTTGGCCCATCATGTCCACACCGGCCATCAAGCACCTATTTATTCTCCATTTTCCAGCACTTGGCCATGCACATTATGGTGTTTCGAGTGCTCATCCAAATGGTTCTGAAATGTTGTGAGAGTTCCCGCCTCTACCACCCATTCAGGCAACGAGTTCCAGATTCTCACCCCACTCTGGGCCAGTGTTTTTCCTCAAATCCTCCCCAAATCTCCTGTCCCTGATCTTAAATCTATGCTCCTGGTTATTGGCCCCTCCGCTAAGGGTAAACTTTCTCCTTTCCACTCCATGTCCCCCATCATTTTATTCACCTCAATCCGGTCCCCTCTCAGCCTTCTCTGCTCCAAGGAAAACAACCCCAGCCTCTCTTGGTAACTGATACGCTCCAGCCCAGACATCACCCTGATGAATCTCCTTTCTTCATAGAATTTAGAGCGCAGAAGGAGGCCATTCGGCCCATCGAGTCTGCTCCGGCTCTTGGAAAGAGCACTCTATCCAAGCCCACACCTCCACCCTATCCCCATAATCCAGTAACTCCACCCAACACTAAGGGCAATTTTGGACACTAAAGGCAATTTAGCATGGCCAATCCACTTAACCTGCACCTCTTTGGACTGTGGGAGGAAACCGGAGCACCCGGAGGAAACCCACACACACACGGGGAGGATGTGCAGACTCCGCACAGACAGTGACCCAAGCGGGAATCGAACCTGGGATCCTGGAGCTGTGAAGCAATTGTGCTATCCACAATGCTACCGTGCTGCCCCCTCTCCAGTGCAATCACATCCCTCCTATATGGTGGTGACCAGAACTGTGCACAGTACTCCAGTTGTGGCCTAACCAGCGTTTTATCCTCCCTGCTCTTATATTCTGTGTCTGATGCTGAGACCTAATATCAGATAAATTAAGTAAGAAGTCTTACAACACCAGGTTAAAGTCCAACAGGTTTGTTTCAAACACGAGCTTTCGGAGCACGGCTCCTTCTTCAGGTGAATGGAAAGGCTTGTTCCAGAAATGTTTATATAGACACAGTCAGAGATGCCCCGGAATGCGAGCACCTGCAGGCAATCAAATCATCAAAGATGCAGAGAGAGAGGTAACTCCAGGTTAAAGAGGTGTGAATTGTCCCAAGCCAGTTCAGTCGGTAGGCCTCTGCAAGTCCAGGCTTGTTGGTGGGGTTCCTTTGGACCCACGGCGAGACATCACTGAAACGACTACACGATGACATCAATAAGTTCCATCCCACCATCAAACTCACCATGGACTATTCTCCAAATTCAGTTCCATTCTTGGACACACTCGTCTCCATCAAGGACGGTCACCTCAGCACCTCGCTTTACCGCAAGCCCACAGATAATCTCACGATGCTCCACTTCTCCAGCTTTCACCCGAAACACATTAAAGAAGCCATCCCCTATGGACAAGCCCTCCGTATACACAGGATCTGCTCAGACAAGGAGGAGCGCAACAGACACCTACAGATGCTGAAAGATGCCCTCGTACGAACGGGATATGGCGCTCGACTCATCTCATTGATCGACAGTTCCACCGCGCCACAGCAAAAAACCGCACCGACCTCCTCAGAAGACAAACACGGGACACCACTGACAGAGTACCCTTCGTCGTCCAGTACTTTCCTGGGGCGGAGAAACTACGACATCTTCTTCGCAGCCTCCAACACATCATCAGCGAGGAGGGACATCTTGCCAAGGTCATCCCCACACCCCCACTACTGGCCTTCAAACAACCGCGCAACCTCAAACAAACCATTGTTTGCAGCAAATTACCCAGCCTTCAGAACAGCAACCACAACACCACAAAACCCTGCCAGGGTAAACTCTGCAAGACATGCCAGATCATCGACATGGACACCACCATTACACGTGGAAACACCACCCACCAGGTACGCGGCGCATACTCGTGCGACTCGACCAATGTAGTCTACCTCATACGCTGCAGGAAAGGATGTCCCGAAGCGTGGTACATTGGCGAGACCATGCAGACACTGCGACAACGAATAAACGGGCATCGTGCGACTATCAACAGGCAGGACTGTTCCCTTCCAGTTGGGGAACACTTCAGCAGTCAAGGACATTCAGCCTCTGATCTCCGGGTCAGCATTCTACAAGGAGGCCTTCAGGAGACGCGACAACGCAAAATTGCTGAGCAAAAACTTATAGCTAAGTTCCGCACGCATGAATGCGGACTCAACCGGGATCTGGGATTCATGTCGCATTACATTCGGCCCCCACCAACAAGCCTGGACTTGCAGAGGCCTACCGACTGAACTGGCTTGGGACAATTCACACCTCTTTAACCTGGAGTTACCTCTCTCTCTGCATCTTTGATGATTTGATTGCCTGCAGGTGCTCGCATTCCGGGGCATCTCTGACTGTGTCTATATAAACATTTCTGGAACAAGCCTTTCCATTCACCTGAAGAAGGAGCCGTGCTCCGAAAGCTCGTGTTTGAAACAAACCTGTTGGACTTTAACCTGGTGTTGTAAGACTTCTTACTGTGCTCATCCCAGTCCAACGCCGGCATCTCCACATCACAGATAAATTAAGAGATCCAAACGTATCTCAACAAAGTGTCAAAAGCATTACAGCTTTAAGAAAGGATGAAAACAGGAAGAAAAATAATTACTAGAAAAAATGGAAAACATATTTTCTTTAAATATAGTAACTGGTTATTACATGTCACAGGGGTCAGGGAAATTTCAACCAATCTCCATCAGATTTGTATTCTAAGTTTCCCACTCACGTCACACGAGTACCACATGCGGTTCTCAGCACAGCATTACAGAAAGGATGTAGTTACATTGGAGAGGGGGCAGAGGAGATTGATGAGGACGTTGCCAGGAATGGAAAGTTGCAGCAATGGGGAAAGAACGGATAGGCTTCGGTTCATTGGAACAGAGGAGAGACTTGATTGAAAATTGTGTGGAGCTGGATAGAGTGGATGTGAATGGCTGGTTTACTACAGCAGAGATGTCAGTGACAAGAGGATATGGTTAGAAGGTAAAAGCAAATTACAGCAGATGCTGGAATTTGATTCACGTGCACTTCTTTCAATCTGGTCTATTGCATCCACTGCTCCCAATGCAGTCTACTCGTCAATTGGATCGACTAAGACTGGGTGACCGCTTTGCAGAACACCTCCGCTCCGTCCGCAAGCAGGACCCAGACCTTCCTGTCGCTGCCATTTCAACTCCCCGTCCTGCTCTCACGTCCACATGTCCGCCCTTGGCCTGCTACAATGCTCCAGTGAAGCCCAGCCCAAACTGGAGGAACAGCACCTCATCTTCCGATTAGGCACATTACAGCCTTCTGGGCTTAACATTGAGTTCAACAACGTCAGACTGTGAACGCTCTCCTCCACCTTCACACCATTTTTATTTCTAACGTTTTATTTCTAAAAATCGAAGATGCAACAAGCAAAGTGGATACTGGAGATCCTGTAGATATACTATATCTGTACTATATACTATGTACTATATAGTATATAGTATGTACTATATACTATATGTACTATGTACTATATAGGGCAGCAGGGTGGTTAGCATAAATGCTTCACAGCTCCAGGGTCCCAGGTTCGATTCCCTGCTGGGTCACTGTCTGTGTGGAGTCTGCATGTCCTCCCCCTGTGTGCGTGGGTTTCCTCCGGGTGCTCCGGTTTCCTCCCACAGTCCAAAGATGTGCGGGTTAGGTGGATTGGCCATGCTAAATTGCCCGTAGTGTCCTAATTAAAGTAAGGTTAAGGGGGGGGGTTGTTGGGTTACGGGTATAGGGTGGATACGTGGGTTTGAGTAGGGTGATCATGGCTCGGCACAACATTGAGGGCCGAAGGGCCTGTTCTGTGCTGTACTGTTCTATGTTCTATATCTGGACTCCCAGAAGGCGTTTGATAAGGTGCCACATAGAAGGTTAATTCACAAGGTGAGATCACATGTGATTAGGGATAATTCTCTTGCTTGGAAACAAAACTGGCTGATGGACAAGAGACAAAGTCGGGATAAATGGGTCTTTTTCTGGATGGCAAGATGCAACTAGTGGGGTGCCGCAGGGTTCAGTCCTTGGGCCTCAACTATTTACAATCTATATTAACAACTTGGATACAGGGATAAAATGAAATGAAATGAAAATCGCTTATCGTCACAAGTAGGCTTCAAATGAAGTTACTGTGAAAAGTCCCTAGTCGCCACATTCCGGCGCCTATTCGGGGAGGCTGATACGGGAATTGAACTGCGCTGCTGGCCTGCCTGGGTCTGCTTTCAAAGCCAGCGATTTAGCCCTCTGCTAAAAGGTTCTATGGTCAAATTTGCAGATGACACAAAAATAGGTGGGACAGTAAGTTGCAATGAGCAACTAAGAGCCTTACAAATTGATATAGATCGGTTAGGAGAGTGGGGCAAAATGTGGCAGATGGAGTTTAACGTGGATAAGTGTTAAGTCATGCATTTTGGTCAGAAAAATGGAACGGCAACTTATTATCTAAATGGGGGAGACTTCGGGGCGCTCCGATGCAGAGGGATCTGGGTATCCTCGTGCATGGGTCACAGAAAATGAGCATGCAGACACAGCAGGTAATAAAGAAAGCAAATAGAATGTTGGCATTCATAGCTGAAGGAATTGAGTATGAAGGTAAGAAAGTGTTGTTGCAACTGTACAAGGCATTAGTAAAACCGCACCTGGAGTATTGTCCCCTTATTATTGTCCCCAAATAAGTCCCCTTATTTGAGGAAAGATGTAGTGGCATTGGAGGCAGTTCAGGGGAGGTTCACTAGATTGATTCCAGAGATGAGGGGTTTGACGCAAGAGGAGAGATTGAATAGTATAGGCCTATATTGTCTTGAGTTTAGAAATATGAGGGGGAGATCAAATCAAGGTATACAAGATGCTAAAAGGTATGGGCAAAGTAGATGTGGAGCAGATGCTTCTTCTTGTGGGGTATTCTAAAACGAGAGGTCCTAACCTTAGAATAAGAGGTAGCAAATTTAAAACAGTTTTGAGGAGAAACTACTTCTCTCAAAGGGCTGTGAATCTGTGGAATTCGCTACCCCAGAGTGCAGTGGATGCTGGGACAGTCAGTAAATTTAAGGAGGAGTTAGACTGATTTTTAATTGGTAATGGGGTTGAAGGGTTATGGAGAACGGGCAGGATGGTGGAGTTGAGGTCAGGATGGGATCAGCCATGATCACATTGAAGGTGTCTGGGCTCGGGAGGCTAAATTGCCGACTCCTGCTTATACGTCACGCGTTCTAGGGAGGAGATGCTCTGGCTGATTTTGCAAACTAGCTCATGGTCTGTAGCATAGGTAACAGATGAGAAACATATCAGCCATGATAGAATGGCGAAGCATGCCAAAATAGGCCGAGTGGCCAAATTCTGCTCCAATATCCTACAAATCCAATACAGTAAGAAGTCTTACAACACCAGGTTAAAGTCCAACAGGTTTGTTTCAAACACGAGCTTTCGGAGCACGGCTCCTTCTTCACCTGAAGAAGGAGCCGTGCTCCGAAAGCTCGTGTTTGAAACAAACCTGTTGGACTTTAACCTGGTGTTGTAAGACTTCTTACTGTGCTCACCCCAGTCCAACGCCGGCATCTCCACATCATGGCTACAAATCCAAAGCATTAAAGTCTATTTCGGCTGCCTCTCCCCATTTATTTTGCTTTAAACTTAACTCTTGCTCGATTTCAAAATAACATAACCAAGTCGACCCTCACTCCATTACAGACCCTCACTCCATTACAGACCCTCACTCCATTACAGACCCTCACTCCATTACAGACCCTCACTCCATTACAGACCCTCACTCCATTACAGACCTTCACTCCATTACAGACCCTCACTCCATTACAGACCCTCACTCCATTACAGACCCTCACTCCATTACAGACCCTCACTCCATTACAGACCCTCACTCCATTACAGACCCTCACTCCATTACAGACCCTCACTCCATTACAGACCCTCACTCAATTACAGACCGTCACAGAAACATAAAAACAACAAATATATCTCCCACCTCCCAGAAACTGAAATATCAGAATACAATTCTAGAGTGCAGGTTGATACGTTGTCCTTACATATAAATTCTAAGAGAACAATGGGAAGGAAGAGTCAGACAGAGCACAGCCACAATTGGTCAGTGGATCAATGGAAGGTGATGGAAAAGGACACCTTGCCACAGCAATCATTGGCAGAGGGAACCTGTGGTTCGGTAGAAGGCCAGGACACTGGTCATAATCACACTTATTCACATCTAGTTAATTAATCCTTAAACTTCAAACTTGAGAACTAAATAATGAAAAACAGCTCACCACGTGAGAGGGAAGCAACTTTGTCAGCCCAGAAGAGAGCACTCTGATACTGTTGCTGTAAGAAAGCAAAAGGAAAAACGATCATTACCCCGGTCACTGATAGTGTCAACCATGGCTGAGTGGGGAGAACTCGCCTGGGTGGATGTTGTGGGTACAACCTATTCAAGAGACTGGAGCACAATGTCCAGGCTGTTGTTCCCAATGCAGATATGCACTGTCAGAGGGTCAGTACTGAGGGAGTGCTGCACTGTCAGAGGGTCAGTACTGAGGGAGTGCTGCACTGTCAGAGGGTCAGTACTGAGGGAGTGCCGCACTGTCAGAGGGTCAGTACTGAGGGAGTGCTGCACAGTCAGAGGGTCAGTACTGAGGGAGTGCTGCACTGTCAGAGGGTCAGTACTGAGGGAGTGCTGCACTGTAAGAGGGTCAGTACTGAGGGAGTGCTGCACTGTCAGAGGGTCAGTACTGAGGGAGTGCTGCACTACAGAGGGTCACTACTGAGGGAGTGCAGCACTGTCAGAGGGTCAGTACTGAGGGAGTGCCGCACTGTCAGAGGGTCAGTACTGAGGGAGTGCCGCACTGTCAGAGGGTCAGTACTGAGGGAGTGCCGCACTGTCACAGGGTCAGTACTGAGGGAGTGCTGCACTGTCAGAGGGTCAGTACTGAGGGAGTGCTGCACTGTCAGAGGGTCAGTACTGAGGGAGAGCCGCACTGTCAGAGGGTCAGTACTGAGGGAGTGCTGCACTGTCAGACGGAATGTACTGAGGGAGTGCCGCACTGTCAGAGGGTCAGTGGTGAGGAAGTGCTGCACTGTCAGAGGGTCAGTACTGAGGGAGCGCTGCACTGTCAGAGGGTCAGTACTGAGGGACTGCCGCACTGTCAGAGGGTCAGTACTGAGGGAGTGCTGCACTGTCAGAGGGTCAGTACTGAGGGAGCGTCGCACTGTCAGAGAGTCAGTACTGAGGGAGTGCCGCACTGTCAGAGGGTCAGTACTGAGGGAGTGCCGCACTGTCAGAGGGTCAGTACTGAGGGAGTGCTGCACTGTCAGAGGGTCAGTGCTGAGGGAGCGCCGCACTGTCAGAGGGTCAGTGCTGAGGGGGTGCCGCACTGTCAGAGGGTCAGTACTGAGGGAGTGCCGCACTGTCAGAGGGTCAGTACTGAGGGAGTGCCGCACTGTCAGAGGGTCAGTACTGAGCGAGTGCCGCACTGTCAGAGGGTCAGTACTGAGGGAGTGCTGCACTGTCAGAGGGTCAGTACTGAGGGAGTGCCGCACTGTCAGAGGGTCAGTACTGAGGGAGTGCCGCACTGTCAGAGGGTCAGTACTGAGGGAGTGCCGCACTGTTAGAGGGTCAGTACTGAGGGAGTGCCGCACTGTCAGAGGGTCAGTACTGAGGGAGTGCTGCACTGTCAGAGGGTCAGTACTGAGGGAGTGCCGCACTGTCAGAGGGTCAGTACTGAGGGAGTGCCGCACTGTCAGAGGGTCAGTACTGAGGGAGTGCCGCACTGTTAGAGGGTCAGTACTGAGGGAGTGCCGCACTGTTAGAGGGTCAGTACTGAGGGAGTGCTGCACTGTCAGAGGGTCAGTACTGAGGGAGTGCCGCACTGTCAGAGGGTCAGTACTGAGGGAGTGCTGCACTGTCAGAGGGTCAGTACTGAGGGAGTGCCGCACTGTCAGAGGGTCAGTACTGAGGGAGTGCCGCACTGTCAGAGGGTCAGTACTGAGGGAGTGCTGCACTGTTAGAGGGTCAGTACTGAGGGAGTGCTGCACTGTCAGAGGGTCAGTACTGAGGGAGTGCTGCACTGTCAGAGGGTCAGTACTGAGGGAGTGCCGCACTGTCAGAGGGTCAGTACTGAGGGAGTGCCGCACTGTCACAGGGTCAGTACTGAGGGAGTGCCGCACTGTCAGAGGGTCAGTACTGAGGGAGTGCCGCACTGTCAGAGGGTCAGTACTGAGGGAGTGCTGCACTGTCAGAGGGTCAGTACTGAGGGAGTGCTGCACTGTCAGAGGGTCAGTACTGAGGGAGTGCCGCACTGTTAGAGGGTCAGTACTGAGGGAGTGCTGCACTGTCAGAGGGTCAGTACTGAGGGAGTGCTGCACTGTCAGAGGGTCAGTACTGAGGGAGTGCCGCACTGTCAGAGGGTCAGTACTGAGGGAGTGCGCACTGTCAGAGGGTCAGTACTGAGGGAGCGCTGCACTGTCAGAGGGTCAGTACTGAGGGAGTGCTGCACTGTCAGAGGGTCAGTACTGAGGGAGTGCTGCACTGTCAGAGGGTCAGTACTGAGGGAGTGCCGCACTGTCAGAGGGTCAGTACTGAGAGAGTGCTGCACTGTCAGAGGGTCAGTACTGAGGGAGTGCTGCACTGTCAGAGGGTCAGTACTGAGGGAGTGCTGCACTGTCAGAGGGTCAGTACTGAGGGAGTGCTGCACTGTCAGAGGGTCAGTACTGAGGGAGTGCCGCACTGTCAGAGGGTCAGTACTGAGGGAGTGCCGCACTGTCAGAGGGTCAGTACTGAGGGAGTGCCGCACTGTCAGAGGGTCAGTACTGAGGGAGCGCCGCACAGTCAGAGGGTCAGTACTGAGGGAGTGCTGCACTGTCAGAGGGTCAGTACTGAGGGAGTGCTGCACTGTCAGAGGGTCAGTACTGAGGGAGTGCCGCACTGTCAGAGGGTCAGTACTGAGGGAGTGCCGCACTGTCAGAGGGTCAGTACTGAGGGAGTGCCGCACTGTCAGGGGGTCAGTACTGAGGGAGTGCCGCACTGTCAGAGGGTCAGTACTGAGGGAGTGCCGCACTGTCAGAGGGTCAGTACTGAGGGAGTGCTGCACTGTCAGAGGATCAGTACTGAGGGAGTGCCGCACTGTCAGAGGGTCAGTACTGAGGGAGTGCCGCACTGTCAGAGGGTCAGTACTGAGGGAGCTGCACTGTCAGAGGGTCAGTACTGAGGGAGTGCTGCACTGTCAGAGGGTCAGTACTGAGGGAGTGCCGCACTGTCAGAGGGTCAGTACTGAGGGAGTGCTGCACTGTCAGAGGGTCAGTACTGAGGGAGTGCTGCACTGTCAGAGGGTCAGTACTGAGGGAGTGCCGCACTGTCAGAGGGTCAGTACTGAGGGAGCGCCGCACTGTCAGAGGGTCAGTACTGAGGGAGTGCCGCACTGTCAGAGGGTCAGTACTGAGGGAATGCCGCACTGTCAGAGGGTCAGTACTGAGGGAGTGCCGCACTGTCAGAGGGTCAGTACTGAGGGAGTGCCGCACTGTCAGAGGGTCAGTACTGAGGGAGTGCCGCACTGTCAGAGGGTCAGTACTGAGGGAGTGGCGCACTGTCAGAGGGTCAGTACTGAGGGAGCTGCACTGTCAGAGGGTCAGTACTGAGGGAGTGCTGCACTGTCAGAGGGTCAGTACTGAGGGAGTGCCGCGCTGTCTGAGGGTCAGTACTGAGGGAGTGCTGCACTGTCAGAGGGTCAGTACTGAGGGAGTGCCGCACTGTCAGAGGGTCCGTACTGAGGGAGTGCCGCACAGTCAGAGGGTCAGTACTGAGGGAGTGCTGCACTGTCAGAGGGTCAGTACTGAGGGAGTGCTGCACTGTCAGAGGGTCAGTACTGAGGGAGTGCCGCACTGTCAGAGGGTCAGTACTGAGGGAGTGCCGCACTGTCAGAGGGTCAGTACTGTGGGAGTGCCGCACTGTCAGAGGGTCAGTACTGAGGGAGCGCTGCACTGTCAGAGGGTCAGTACTGAGGGAGTGCTGCACTGTCAGAGGGTCAGTACTGAGGGAGCGCTGCACTGTCAGAGGGTCAGTACTGAGGGAGTGCCGCACTGTCAGAAGGGTCAGTACTGAGGGAGTGCTGCACTGTCAGAGGGTTGGTACTGAGGGAGTGCCGCACTGTCAGGGGGTCAGTACTGAGGGAGTGCTGCACTGTCAGGGGGTCAGTACTGAGGGAGTGCTGCACTGTCAGAGGGTCAGTACTGAGGGAGTGCCGCACTGTCAGAGGGTCCGTACTGAGGGAGTGCCGCACAGTCAGAGGGTCAGTACTGAGGGAGTGCTGCACTGTCAGAGGGTCAGTACTGAGGGAGTGCTGCACTGTCAGAGGGTCAGTACCGAGGGAGTGCCGCACTGTCAGAGGGTCAGTACTGAGGGAGTGCTGCACTGTCAGAGGGTCAGTACTGAGGGAGTGCCGCACTGTCAGAGGGTCAGTACTGAGGGAGTGCCGCACTGTCAGAGGGTCAGTACTGAGGGAGTGCCGCACTGTCAGAGGGTCAGTACTGAGGGAGTGCTGCACTGTCAGAGGGTCAGTACTGAGGGAGTGCCGCACTGTCAGAGGGTCAGTACTGAGGGAGTGCTGCACTGTCAGAGGGTCAGTACTGAGGGAGTGCCGCACTGTCAGAGGGTCAGTACTGAGGGAGTGCCGCACTGTCAGAGGGTCAGTACTGAGGGAGTGCCGCACTGTCAGAGGGTCAGTACTGAGGGAGTGCCGCACTGTCAGAGGGTCAGTACTGAGGGAGTGCCGCACTGTCAGAGGGTCAGTACTGAGGGAGTGCCGCACTGTCAGAGGGGCAGTACTGAGGGAGTGCTGCACTGTCAGAGGGTCAGTACTGAGGGAGTGCCGCACTGTCAGAGGGTCAGTACTGAGGGAGTGCTGCACTGTCAGAGGGTCAGTACTGAGGGAGTGCTGCACTGTCAGAGGGATCAGTACTGAGGGAATGCCGCACTGTCAGAGGGTCAGTACTGAGGGAGTGCTGCACTGTCAGAGGGTCAGTACTGAGGGAGTGCCGCACTGTCAGAGGGTCAGTACTGAGGGAGTGCCTCACTGTCAGAGGGTCAGTACTGAGGGAGTGCCGCACTGTGGGATGGTCAGTACTGAGGGAGTGCCGCACTGTCAGAGGGTCAGTACTGAGGGAACGCTGCACTGTCAGAGGGTCAGTACTGAGGGAGTGCCGCACTGTCAGAGGGTCAGTACTGAGGGCGTGCTGCACCGTCAGAGGGTCAGTGCTGAGGGAGTGCCGCACTGTCAGAGGGTCAGTACTGAGGGAGTGCCGCACTGTCAGAGGGTCAGTACTGAGGGAGTGCTGCACTGTCAGAGGGTCAGTACTGAGGGAGTGCAGCACTGTCAGAGGGTCAGTACTGAGGGAGTGCTGCACTGTCAGAGGGTCAGTACTGAGGGAGTGCTGCACTGTCAGAGGGTCAGTACTGAGGGAGTGCTGCACTGTCAGAGGGTCAGTACTGAGGGAGTGCTGCACTGTCAGAGGGTCAGTACTGAGGGAGTGCCGCACTGTCAGAGGGTCAGTACTGAGGGAGTGCCGCACTGTCAGAGGGTCAGTACTGAGGGAACGCTGCTCTGTGGGGGGGTGTGGGTTTGGGGGTGTGGGTTTCGGGGATAAGGGGGGGGGGGGGGGGGGGGGTTGGGCACCTGGTCCAGGTAGAGGCGGACCCGCCGCCGCAGCCGCTCCCGGTCCGGTTTCTGTTTCTGACTCATTGTCGCCGCTTCTCCCCGCGCCGCCACTTCCGGCAATCCACTTCCGGTCCGTCAGAGATGCCTTCCCCCGGAGATCCGCGCCGCCACCTCCGGTCCGCCTGTAATCCCTTCCCCTGGAGTCCCGCAGGTCCCTCCCCACACACACACACACACACAGCCCCCTCCCCACACACACACACACACACAGCCCCCTCCCCACACACACACACAGCCCCCTCCCCCCACTGCCCCCTCCCCACACACAGCCCCCTCTCCCCGCACAGCCCCCCCCCCACACACAGCCCCCCCCCACACACACAGCCCCCTCCCCCCACACACAGCCCCCTCCCCCCACACACAGCCCCCTCCCCACACACTGCCCCTCTTCCCACACAGCCCCCCCCACACACACACACACACAGCCCCCCCACACACAGCCCCCTCCCACACACTGCCCCTCTTCCCACACAGCCCCCCCCACACACACACACACAGCCCCCCCCACACACAGCCCCCTCCCCACACACTGCCCCTCTCCCCACACAGCCCCCTCCCCACACACACACACAGCCCCCTCCCCACACACACACACAGCCCCCTCCCTACACACACACAGCCCCCTCCCCCCACACAGCCCCCTCCCCACACACACACACAGCCCCCTCCCCACACACACACAGCCCCCTCCCTACACAGCCCCTTCCCCACACACACAGCCCCCTCCCTACACAGCCCCTTCCCCACACACAGCCCCCTCCCCACACACTGCCCCTCTCCCCACACACACAGCCCCCTCCCCACACACACACAGCCCCCTCCCCCCACACACACACACACAGCCCCCTCCCCACACACACACAGCCCCCTCCCTACACAGCCCCTTCCCCACACACAGCCCCCTCCCCACACACACACAGCCCCCTCCCCCCACACACACACAGCCCCCTCCCCACACACACACAGCCCCCTCCCTACACAGCCCCTTCCCCACACACAGCCCCCTCCCCACACACACAGCCCCCTCCCCACACACTGCCCCTCTCCCCACACAGCCCCTCCCCACACACACAGCCTCCTCCCCACACACTGCCCCTCTCCCCACACAGCCCCCTCCCCACACACACAGCCCCCTCCCCACACATACACACAGCCCCCTCCCCACACAGCCCCCTCCCCTCGCATCCACACCCCCTCCCGACACCCAGCCCCCTCCCCACACACACAGCCCCCTCCCCACACACACACACAGCCCCCTCCCCACACACACACAGCCCCCTCCCCACACAGCCCCCTCCCCCCACGTCCACATCCCCTCCCCACACACACAGCCCCCTCCCCACACAGCCCCCTCCCCACACAGCACCCTCCCCACACACAGCCCCCTCCCCACACACACACAGCCCCCTCCCCACACACACAGCCCCCTCCCCACACACACACAGCCCCCTCCCCACACACACAGCCCCCTCCCCACACACAGCCCCCTCCCCACACACAGCCCCCTCCCCACACACACACACAGCCCCCTCCCCACACACACAGCCCCCTCCACACACACACAGCCCCCTCCCCACACATACACAGCCCCCTCCCCACACACACACAGCCCCCTCCCCACACAGCCCCCTCCCCACACACACACAGCCCCCTCCCCACACACAGCCCCCTCCCCACACACAGCCCCCTCCCCACACACACAGCCCCTCCCCACACAGTCTCCTCCCCACACACACAGCCCCCTCCCCACACACATACAGCCCCCTCCCGACACACAGCCCCTTCCTCACACACACACAGCCCCCTCCCCACACACAGCCCCCTCCCCACACACACACAGCCCCCTCCCCACACACAGCCCCCTCCTCACACACACACAGCCCCCTCCCCACACACACACAGCCCCCTCCCCACACACAAACAGCCCCCTCTCCCACACACAGCCCCCTCCCCACACAGCCCCTTCCCCACACACACACAGCCCCCCCACACAGCCACCCCCCCCCCCCCCCCACCCTCAGCGCAATCGCCCGGGCAGCGGGGAGAGCGGGCAGCCCTGTGTAGGCAAAGTCCCCCAAACTAATCGTGTTGGTCCGAACACTCGCCTTGGGCGCCAAACCCAACCCACAAACTCCAACCATCCCCCCACCATCAACAGATATGCCCATTCAACCCAGTCAAACGCCTTCTCCGTGTCCATTGCCACATCCAAGGGCATCACAATACCGTTGAGCAGCCTGCGGACATTTGCCGACAGATACCGTCTCATCAAGGACCCCGTCCGGTCCTGTCCAATCCCCCCCCCCATACAAAAGTAACCCTGTTGGTGCGAACCTGTGGTTATTGCAGATGGGGGCTATGTGTACATCTCACCCAATTCAAAATGGCGCCTGAATTTGTTTCACAATGCCAGCACCTTTGCCAACAACTTTGCATCCACATTTAATCGCTAAATCAGACGGTATATCACGGCGCTGAGGACCCAGGTTCGATCCCACTCCAGGGTCACTGTCCATGTGGAGTTTGCACCTTCTCTTCGTGTCTGCGTGGGTTTCGCCAACACAACCTGTGGTAGTCTGTGTAGAGGTATTACGGTACCTAGCAATGCTGGAACACCATTGGTAGATAATGTATGCTTTCCATTGGTCGAGTCTGTATGGTAGCTCCGCCCTGCAAGGCAGGGTACAAGAGCCCGTGCCGCCCCAGCAGCTTCCTTTCTGTACCTGAGCTGCTGGGGAAAACATCTAGCTTATTAAGGCCTTCAGTTGTACTACAACCTCGCTTTAGTAGTCATTGATTGTGCATCAATTTAATAAGCCAGATTTAAAGAATGGAGCTCCGAATCAAGCTGGAGTGTCTGCACCTCAGCCCCCACGCAGTAAACTCGGCGGCGACTTTCAAGCACTGGCTAGCGTGCTTCAACAGCTACCTCGGAATGGCAGAAAACACACCCACAAGAGAACAGAAACTGCAGATCCTGCACTCGAGGGTGAGCCCAGAATTCTACACCCTCATCGTGGACGCGGACGACTTCGATGCCGCGATGGAGTTGCTGAATCAGGTCTACGCCCGGCATCTACTAGCAACGAGGCGACAAATTCCTGGTGAGTCACTAGAAGAATTCTACCGTGCGCTCCTAGTGTTGGGGAGAAACTGCAGCTGCTCGCAAGTTTCAGCGAACGACCACACTGAACTGTTGATTCGGGACCCTTTCGTTGCAGGTATGCTGTCCTCTCAAATCTGCCAGCGTTTGCTGGAGAAAGAAACTCAAGGCCTCAAGGAGGCCTGGGCCCTTGCCGGCTCCCTGGATGTGGCCTCCCGAAATGCCCACGCCTACGCCCCCGACCGTGCGGCAGCCCGCTGGGCAGCATGGAAACGCTCTGCAGCCGACTCCGAGGCAATGCCCCACATCCCCCCACAAGCTTGCGCTGCAAGACGGCCCAGCAACCCCGGGGGGCCCCGCTGCTATTTTTGCGGGTAAGCCAAACACCCCCGACAGTGCTGCCCAGCCCGTTCGTCCACCTGTAACGGGTGCGGCAAAAAGGGCCATTTCGTGGCGGAATGCCAGGCCCGGGCGGTCGCTGCGGTCTTGGGAAGCGAATGCGGACCGCCACTACAACCCTCTCCACGGGCCCCTTGCGGCCAGCGAGCGCCGCCATCTTCCTCCTCTAGGGCCACGTGTGGCCACGTACGATGGATGGGCGCCGCCATTTTGTGCACCCACAGCCACGTGCGACCAGTGGGCGCCGCCATCTTGGATGGACTCCCAGGACCCCAGGGCAGATGACCACACACTGCCCGATGAGAACACCCAGCCGCTGCCACGTTTAGCCTCGGTGACCCTGGACCAGTCTTGGCCTTGAACACTCTCAACTGCTACTACAACGGTGCTAATCAACGGGCACGAGACGTCATGCTTAATCGACTCTGGGAGCACGGAGAGCTTCATACACCCCGACACGGTAAGGTGCTGTTCTCTCCCCGTCCACCCTGTTAATCAAAAAATCTCCCTGGACTTCGGTTCCCACTCAGTAGAGATAAAGGGGTTCTGTGTAGCAAACCTCACGGTCCATTGAAGGGAGTTCAAAAATTACCGGCTCTACGTCCTTCCCCACCTCTGCACAGCCACACCCCTAGGGTTGGGCTTCCAGTGCAACCTCCAAAGTCTAGCTTTCAAATTCGGCAGCCCTATACCCCCTCTCACTGTCTTCAGCCTCGCGACCCTCCAGGTCGATCCACCTTCCCTGTTTGCGAACCTCACCACGGATTGCAAACCCGTTACCACCAGGAGTAGACGGTACAGTGTCCAGGAACGGATCTTTATTAGGTCGGAGGTCCAACGGCAACTGAGGGAAGGAGTCATTGAAGCTAGCAACAGCCCCTGGAGAGCTCAAGTAGTGGTGGTAAAGACCGGGAGGAAGAATAGGATGGTCATCGACTACAGTCAGACCATCAACAGGTTTACGCAGCTGGACGCGTACCCTCTCCCCCGCATATCCGACCTGGTAAACAGGATCGCGCAATACAAGGTCTTCTCCACGGTGGACCTTAAGTCCGCCTACCACCAGCTCCCCATCCGCACGAGTGCCCGCAAGTACACTGCCTTTGAGGCAGATGGGCGGCTCTACTACTTTTTAAGGGTTCCTTTCGTTGTCACTAACGGGGTCTCGGTCTTCCAACGAGAGATGGACCGCATGGTTGACTGATACGGTTTACGGGCAACATTCCCGTATCTCGATAATGTCACCATCTGCGGCCATGACCAGCAGGACCACAGCACCAACCTCCGAAAATTCCTCCAGACCGCGAAAATCCTTAACCTTACGTATAACAAGGATAAATGCGTGTTTAGCACCGACCGCCTAGCCATCCTCGGCTACGTAGTGCAAAATGGAATTATAGGCCTCGACCCGGAACGCATGCGCCCCCTTATAGAGCTCCCCCTCCCTCGGGGCCTATGACTCCATCGTGCACTACGTAGCCATCAGTGCCCACACATTGAACAAGGTCATCACACCCCTGGTATTGGAGGTGCAAAAGAGCTGGAGGAAAAGCTTCCAATCATAATTAGGCAGCCACTATCCAAAAGGAAGGTGCAGCTGACAATGGGGGGTTACGACTGTCAGATTTTAGGCCAGTGACAAAGAGAGCCCTCAGCAGAAAGGGTGAAGCCCCAAGCAGCAGGAGGCCACATCAGAGCAGAGCAGGAAGGCAACAGAAGGTCTACTCGCAACACAGGATCTACTGCTGAATATAGAGCTATCTGGAGATCGCCACAAGCCAGTGCCATGGGAGATTGCAACTCTTCAGGCAGGCAGTTACAGACATTTGTACCCCCGTTGCCAAAGGCCTCTCAGCTCTCATTACTGAATCATAGAATCATGGAATTTACAGTGCAGAAGGAGGCCATTCAGCTCATCAAATCTGCACCGGGCCTTGATTAACCAACAGGGTTGATTCAACATCACACCCACCACGTGGATTGTAGCAGACTGGTTCATCAGTCTGAGTAGCTATAGAAGGATTAACAGTAGAGGCGAATCCAAGTAGGGGAATTATCAATAGTTTTAATAAACGTGTTGAAGTTATCTCCACGTCTGAACCTTCCTCTGTCGGAGTGAACATCAAGGAAGCAGCTTATGCCACGCCAAGAGCATAACAAGACATGGTACCAGAGAGTGACCAAATCAGCAAACAGTGACAACCAGCAACAACACCGAGGCAAGATGATCAAAATTCCGGTTCCACAGCGGCTCAGGTGCCACGGCAATCTCCGCGAAAACTGGCGGGCATTCAGGCAAAGGTTTGAGATCTTCCTGGTAGCAGCCGATCTACAAGACGTGGCTGATGCTGAAAAGACAGAGCTTCTGCTCACCATCACAGGTGCCAGAGCATAAGAAATCTTTAAAACATTCAAGTTTTCCAAAGGGCAAAACAGGAGCGACTTCCAGGCAGTCCTGGACAAATTCGAACAATACTGCGAGGAAAACACAAACAAACCAACAGAAAACAGTAAGAGAGGCGCCAGTACTCACCACGAGGCCGAGTTCCCGGAGCAGAGAATGACAATTTTGATCGGCGGCCATCTTGGTAAAGGTGCTGCACATGCGCAGTTGAGAAAAAGGCCCCGAATAAAGGAACAGCGATCTGAGCATGCCCAATTGCTTCCTCCGACCTACATCACACGCTTCGTGATGTCAGAGGCCCCAGACCACGCCCACTTAAAGGGGAAATGTCCCAAAACACACAAAAAAAATTTTTAAGCTGCAAAACCTGATTCTTTCACCTGGAATGGCAGCACAATGCCTGAAATTCAACCAGTAGCTGAAAGTAACCTCTGCAGAACCCTGCAACAAGCAGTTAGCACCACCCAAAGGGATGATACAGTCCTTGAATACTACGACTCAGACCTTTATTTCTTCTTTGGACATCACGAGCCCAATGCCAGCTCCGACACAAAAACTGATGCTATGGTCCTAGAATACTACGACTCAGATGAAGGTTTTTTCATTAGAGATGGCGACCCCAGTACCAAATCCGAACCGCAATGAGATGTGTTCTACAGTGCAGAATCCGACACAGACGCGGATATGTTC